>NC_079489.1:134494269-134676769 GCF_020520425.1 Spinacia oleracea | reverse complement strand
AATAATAAATAATAAATAATAAATAATAAATAATAAATAATAATAATAAATAATAAATAATAAATAATAAATAATAAATAATAAATAATAAATAATAAATAATAAATAATAAATAATAAATAATAAATAATGAAACGAGTGACGGTGAAACTTATTGGAACTTATTGAAACTTTTTGAAACTTATCTGAACTTATCTGAACTTATTAGAACTTATTGGAATTTATCTGAACTTATTGGAACTTATTGAAACTTATTGGAACTTATCTGAACTTGTCTGAACTTATTGGACCTGAAACCTATTTTTTTAAGGTGAACAGAACGCACCCGTAGTATAAATTTTTTTTTTTTGACATAGGCTAAATTTGCATAAAAATAAAAGTTTACAAACTAAAGTACTAGGTCTTTATAGACCATTACACACATTACAAAACAAACTACTACGATTATAATCCTTATAGGCATGTAAGTAGTTGGCTCTTCCCTTGTCGGCCCTTGATTGTTGTAACTACCTTGTTTACACCACCGTTGAGGCGTTATCGTGCCAAGGCCCCTTGTGGTTGAGATTCCCTTATAGAAGATGGTGGTAACATTGGGTTGCTTACCACTAAGATGCTCCCTAACAAATCTGCAGAAATTGGGAGACAAGAAAAGCAGAGGAAGCGACACAAAGCTACAGTCTTGGTTAAAAGACCTTGTGAATTGCACACAAGCGCCTAGAGTCACAAAACATGACTCGAGTAGCATGCTATGAGGCCCCATAAAATGGGGAGCAGCGTTCAAATTTTGGATTTTGAAAGCGTTAAGAATAAATCCTAACGCTAACCTAAAAAGAAGACTAACAACTGTTAACCTCCAGAACCAATTAAGACCCAAGACTCTAGCACAAAGACCCTTCCTAACTTCTACTTTCCTCATCCAACCACTAACTTCAATACCTCCAACTCCACAGTTACATGAGACGAAGCCCTCCAAACTACACATCACAACACAACCTCCAACAGTTAAACTACCAACCTCAGAGGAGGAGATGACTCCATCGAGCTTTACCTTAGCAAACATGTAACCAAAACCCAAATATTCATCACCTTTAAACCACCTTCGAACAACAACTAGGAACCACATTTGACAACCACAACCAACAATCACAAAAGGACACTTACCAACAAACTTGAAAAGAAACCAGAAACTTTCTACCCACATTAGCCTATAAAAACACATCATAATCGCAAAATCAAGCCAAATCTCAAAACCAACATCATTAGAAAACCTACAGGATTCCATAACCAAAATCACAACACACAAATGACCAATTAAAAAACCCAAAATTGAGACCCTCAAATAGAACTTTACCTTTATCTTTACCGTCAAGATCGGGGTGGTACGACACTACGAGACGACGGCGGCGTTCTAAAGAGTTTTGGGATTAAATAGGCCAAACACTAACCCGATAACAACTCAAAGTAGACGATTCCTAACCCAAACGAAACCCTAACCCCTAAACTTTTACCTTTACCACTCGATTTTGGTGGCGGCGTTTGGGGAAGTGGTGAGATAGGCGCCTAAAGTTGAAATCTGGACAAAGAAACTCCCGAAACGATGATGGTGAAATTGAGTTTGCTCGATGAACCACCAATTACCCTTACAACACCGACGAGAGAAAATCGAACTAAGAGGAGTTGAAATTTCCGAAAACGGGAACTTGTTCGCCTCTTTTTCTTCGTCGCCGGTGAAACAAACTAACTAACTATAACTATGACGGTGCACGCAAGCTCGCCGGCGGCCGATAAGCTTTCGACCACCAGCGAGCAGGCGGCCGCCGCTAGGGTTTGAAGGGTTTGAAGGGTTTTTTCTTAGAGAAGAGGAAAGGTAGAGAGAGAAAGTTTTGGTTCTGGGTTTTGGGCACCCGTAGTATATAGGTTGTAAGTTATATTCTTCCGTTAAATGCACTTTTATTGTCAAATAGATAAAAATAACTAGACCAATACTCATACAACTTTTTAGTTTGATTTTAGGCAAATTAGTCAAAAAGGACATTTTATAGCCCAAATTTTACGAGAAATGAACTTTATATAATTTTTTTGTGAAATGACAACTTAATGTATTTTTTTTTTGCGAAAGACAACCAAAAGGAAGTTTCCGGCATTGACTGGGCTTTTCCGGCCATTGACTTGCACGTGAGTAGCACGTGTGGCTTTAATTTTTTAACCACACCCAATTTCCCTCCAAAATTCTAATCTTTAAAACCTAAAGTTGAAAAAAAATCAAGTTTGAAAATTCAAGACTCGGGAAAATCAATATCTTTAGCTAACTTAAGCAACACGTGCTGCTCACGTACAAGTCAATGGCCAGAAAAGCTGAGTTAATGCCGGAAACTTCCCTTAGGTTATCTTTCGCAAAAAAAAAAAAAAAATACATTAAAGTGTGATTTCACAAAGAAACTAATCTAATATATATATATATATAAAGGGGAGTTTTTTGGAGAGCATTGGGAGCGTCCACGTAGGATTTTCACGTCATCGCACATAATTAAGTTATTAACTAATTAAATAAATAATATTAGAGTGTTGCCATAATTGACTACTTAATATGATAAAGATAGATAAATAAATGATATTAGAGTCTTGCCATGATTGACTACTTAATATGATAAAGATAGATTTCACAAACTTCTTCTATTTTTTGTATATATATACATATAAACTTTTGTTGGGGATCCACAAAAAATTCAAAATAGTTAAACCTAAGATATTCCGTCGGCTTAAACCATAATTGTTTGCGTTTTGGGTATTGATTTCTTCTTCATGCGATTGTTTGGGGATGGCCACCTTTTTATACCCCATTTTTCAATCCCAAAGGATCTCTCTTTTTGTGTCTTAATTACTATTTTTTTTAATGGTGATTGCAATTTGAGTTACCTTAATAATAAGGACTTTATTTACTTTTTATTCTCCTCTTTTTTTATACATTGGAACTTAATCCCTATTCGCGTGTAAAAAAAAAACTTTACACTATAAAAGTTGTTATATTAGTGTTATAAATAAAGCTCAAATGTAGTGTTATAAAATATAAAACACAAGTTCTTAATTCATTAAGCCTAGAAGTACATTTTATTTTGAGTGCGAGTAATGACAATATAAATTAATAATAATATATTTCAGATTTTTAAAATAAAAATAGTTTTAATAAGAGATAAATTTTGCTAAGAATATAAAAGATAAATAAGTACTAAGTAAAAGATAATAAGAGAAAAAGATACAATGAATATACATAGTAGTGATCATTCTATACAATTCTTCATTATATAGAATTACATAGATATGCATATTAATAGAGTTTATGTGGTCATTCTATACAATTGCATAACATCTTTTAAAATTACATACGTTACTTTTGTTTAACTTAATTACAACTTTAAACCATTTTTTGTTTCTATCTTTTTTGAACCACTTGACTATAATACCATCATTCGTGATTGAAAGTTGTAACTTTTAGCATATCTAATAATATAATAATTCGTAATTAAATGTTGTACGAAGTAGATATTCTTTTTTGCATCTGTTTTATCTTAGTTTAAACTATTTAAACTATTTAAACTTTCTATTATTGCTATAATTATAAAACGACTATCTGTATACGAGGATGTAATAAGATAAATATGTACTTTTCATTATAAACCCGTGCATCGCACATTCACACGGGCTTCAATACACACATATATATATATGAGAACCTCTAATAACCGTTGGATTAAAATAAAACCGACGGCTGAGGTTATATCTCGCGAATTGAAACAGAAGATTCCTTTCTCCCTCTTAATTCAACTGACATTCTCTCTCTACAACCAACACTCCCTCGCGTCAATTTCTCTCTCCTCATTCGATTTCAAACGCACTCTTCTTTCTCCACAACGAATTTGCTTGTGCGACGCTCAAATTCTTCACACAAATCTGCAAATCAATTAGTAAATCAGGTATTATTCAGGATTTCTTGTTTAATCTGGTGGTTTTACTTCAAGTTTCTCTCCAAGACTCAATTCTTCACTGTCCTGCAAGTTCGAGCTCAGAATCAGGTATCAGCTAAAATTTTATGTTGTTCTTATACAATTCGCTGGTATGTGTAGCCTAATTCTAAATTATTTGATATTACTCAATTTTGCTGAGGTTTTTGTGCTTTTTGTGAATTTTGGTGGCTTTGCGAACAAATTAAGCCTAATTTGAGTGAATGTTTTAGGCTTATAATTTCGTTACTCGTTGTTGTGAATTTGCTTTGAGCTTCAAGCCAAACTGCTGGATTTTTATAATTATATACCTCTACGATGATAGGATTTCATTTTTAATCGATTTTCAGCTTTATTTTTTCTGTGAAATTCCCACGCATAAACGTGGAAGCTTATGAACATGTTCATGTGATGACACAATCTGATAAGTAACTAAATGTTAGGTTATGATACATATGACAATTCATAAATCATGCGGAAAAACCATTTAGCCAGGAACACATATTATTTACACATAATCATATAGCATAATTTAGATGCATACTCTTTGTTGAGTGCCTTCCCTAGCTGCGCCCGAACCGAACAAGAACAAGTCTTTAGGACTCCAAGTGTCGTCCCTCCGTAGATAGTCCACAGCACGTCCGGATCCGCCTTAAGATTGACCAACTAGAATCGCCCTTAAGGTACTAGAATTTTCGGCACTCTTAGGTAAGAAATATGGCTGAATTTTTCTCTCAAAACTCACTTTGAATACTTGAATTTATCTCTAAAAATATGTGACCCTAGGCACGTATTTATAGAGTTATGGAAAGGGAATTGGAATCCTAGTAGGATACGAATTAATTAAACTTAGAATCCTACAAGAACTCTAATTAATTAATTTATCCTTTTAGGAATAGGAATTTAATCATATACTAATTCTAATAGTTTTAGGAATCGTGCATGAACACAAACTCACACACACACGGCAGCCACGATGGGCCGCCCATGCGTGTGCGTGCGAGCAGCAGCCCACGCAGCGAGGCCCATGGCCTTAGGCGCGCGCTGGGCCTGCCTTGCGCTGGGCCTGGGCGCTGCCTTGGCTGGGCGCGCGTTTGGCTTGCTGGGCGATGGCCCGACTTCGTGCTGGGCCTTCGTCCGGCAGGCCTCGTCCGATGCTAATTCGTACGATACGCTTCCGATTAAATTCCCGGTTCCGGAATTCATTTCCGATACGAACAATATTTAATATTTCCGATTCCGGAATCAATTTCCGTTTCGAACAAATATTTGATATTTCCGTTTCCGGAATTATTTTCCGATTCCGATAATATTTCCGATTCTGACAATATTTCCGTTTCCGGCAATATTTCCGATTCTGGCAATATTTCCATTTCCGATAATATTTTCCGATACGTACCATGTTTCCGTTTCCGGCAACATCTACGACTTGGATAATATTTATATTTCCGATACGATCCATATTTCCGTTTCCGGCAATATCATCGTTTCCGGAGTATTCATTTCTTGCCTGTGACGATCTCAGCTCCCACTGAAACCAAGATCCGTCGATTCCGAATATCCATAGATGGAGTATCTAATGCCATTAAATACTTGATCCGTTTACGTACTATTTGTGTGACCCTACGGGTTCAGTCAAGAGTAAGCTGTGGATTAATATCATTAATTCCACTTGAACTGAAGCGGCCTCTAGCTAGGCATTCAGTTCACTTGATCTCACTGAATTATTAACTTGTTAATTAATACTGAACCGCATTTATTAGACTTAACATAGAATGCATACTTGGACCAAGGGCATTATTTCCTTCAGTCTCCCACTTGTCCTTAGGGACAAGTGTGCATTTCCTAATTCCTTTGTCGCTCGATGCTTGCTCTTGAACATAAGGTAAGAGTTGTCATCCTTATTATGTCCAGAGGTGTTCCTCGGTTTCAGAGTTCAACTGATCAAATAAACAGATAATCATAGCCTATGATTCATCCGAGCACGGCCATGCATTTCACAGTTTCTAGCTCTCCGAGTGGCCTTGTACAACTTTTAAGCATCTCATCCCGATTTATGGGAGGACAATCCCAATCTTGCGATCTTGAGATTAGACTTCGTTTGATAGGTGATTACCTGAGCGTTGCCTTTATAGCTTCCTTTTACGGTGCGACGGTTGGTCAACGTCAAAGCAACCAGTTCTCAAACAAGTAATCTCAAATCACTCAGGTATTGAGGATTTAGTGTCTAATAATTTAATGAAATTTACTTATGACAGACTTTCATCTCTTACAGTAAAGTTTCATAGGTCTTGTCCGATACTAGTCTTCCCAAAGTAAGTATCTATGCAAATGATTATGACATTGCCATGTCCACATAGTTCAAGAAACAGAACTACTAGTCATCTTGCATTCTAGTCGTCTAACGTTTTCTATGCGTCCAATTTTATAGAAAACTCCGACTAGGGACCATTTTCAACCTTTGACATTCAAGTTCACTTGATAGACATTTCTTAGTCACAGGACTGGTCCTGACAGTCTATCTTGAATATATTGTCAAATTGAAGGGACTCATCATTTAATACTAAACCAAGATTAAATGGAATATGAAAACACATTTCATATATGATAAATGTTCAACCCCAATGTTTTATAACCATGGGCCTCAAACCCATCTTTAAAACAGTTCATGGAATTCAAAGCTATGCTTGATTTCCAGTGCCACAATGTGAGTGTTGTTTCTCACTTGTTGCATAGGTTTAGTAATCATGCTTTGCCAATCTTAATATCCTTTTCATCGAATGTTCTTCGAGATATGATGATAAGATCTTTTCGAGTTTGTTTATTATGTGATCTAGTCTTTCTCGCTACAATGGTGGTTCTACGCATTTCTCAATGAAGAACCATCAAGTTACCAGACCTTTTTCTTGCTTCAAGAGTGGTTCTACGCATTTTTCAATGAAGAACCATCAAGCCAGCAGATAGGTGATCTTCCCAAGTTCAGTGAAGAACTTTAAACAACCCTGTTTTATTGCTTCTTTAGGCAATAATCACTTTTACTTCAACTGTATAGGTTGCTAGTGATGCTTTGTTTGGATTTACCTATCCAGGCAGTTCATAGATATGTGGAAGATTCTCCAACTATATCTTAGAACATAGAAATTATTATTTTAATTTCCCACGCAACAACTCATGGTCTCCAACCCATGTTGCCATTTTCAAAACACGATGCTCTATAGCTCGTCCTTATTAATGGTTAACTCCAAAGGGTCTTGCTTGATCCTTTGCCAGTGTTTATGCGTGTAGCATCAATATTTAGCATATCTTTATTTCCTTGAATCAAGAACTATTCCTATGTACCTTTTCAAGTACCATAAGTGTTCTTGATCTCAATCTAGTTGATCTTCACTTAGATCAATAGAGATTGGTATATGTTCGTCATGCCTAAAGTCATACGATACGTTTTTGGCGATCCTCATATTATATCATACATGATAAATTCTTTTGCAGAATAATTCTCAATTGAATTCTATTCATGTAACTTTAGCTCATTCAATTTCAGTAGATACTAAATCTAGCTAAATTCTTTGACATATAATATAGGTTAAGAATCTTACTTAGATCCTTTGATGTTTAACTTAGTAAATGCTTATACATAGTTCAAACATTCTTTACTTAGATTTATTCACATGGGTCGAATATCTCCAATGGAGTATTTCGTGTTTTGATTCAGTAAATGCCATTACTTAATCCAAAACAATATCATAAGATCTTTGTAAATAGATCTTAATACCCAGTATGTACTAAGTTTCGCCATGGTCCATCATTGATGAATAATTTCAAATCTAAGTCTTTAGCATTTGAATGTTATTTTACAATAGAGAGATATGTGTGATACACATAGGACCAAATAAGTTTTACGTACTCCCACTAAACTTCTTATATATCTATAAGAATCATGTATATTTTATGAAACTAAAATGCTTATTAGCTTCACTAAAATACAGTTCCAATTCCCAACTGCTTTCTTAAATCTGTACTTAGATTTCATAAGTTAGCATTCCTTTTCAAGCATTTATTTGGATCCACAAATCTTATGACATACCATGTACATAGTTTATTCCAACATTTGATTGAGGAATAAGTTTTGTCATCCAATTGCTATATGTACCAATATGCAATCATTGCTTGATTTATAGACTTGAGCATTACGATTATGCATGAGGTTTCAACACAATCCATGTCACGAATTAGCTTGTAACCTTTAGCAACTAATCTAGCTTTGCGTGTGAACACAATTTCATGTTTGATGGTTTTTATCCTTAAAACAAACTTGCAACCAATAGGTGTGAAACTATTCTTGCAAATCAACAAAATTTTAATTTTGTCATCAAAACATTGAGTATGTTTTATGGCCTTTAACCATATAAAACATTTGAGTCTATATATGGCCTCTAACCATTTTAGGGAATCTGGGTTTCGTCATACCTTTCTTACAAGTCACAAACTCATTAATCTACATGATAATAGTTTGACTGCAAGTTGTAGGTTTCTTCACTATTTAATAGAAGAATCTCATAGTTTCATTGACCTGATCTCTATGTTTCTTCACTATCTAATAGAAGAATCTCATAGTTTCAGTGACTTGAATTCTATGCCTACTTGGGTATAGAACATCAAACAATAGAATATCAATAGCCACTTGAAAGTCCTTTGAATATTCTGTTCTCCTTGAAGCACTTGTAAAGTCTTCTAAGAGATGTCTATTCTTTAAAGCCACTTCTAAAGTCCTTAAAGAATAAGTTCGGATTTTCTGAAGCACTTCGAAAAGCCTCCGGAATGTCCGTTTATGTTTGTTGTTCGCCTCGAAAACTTTCAAGGTCTATTTTCTCCCACTTGTCATTTTGGAAACGAATCCCCAAAAGGACATTATTTCGAGCAAACAAACATTATGTTCTCAAAAATTCGTGGTAGAAACAATACCCTTGTGTCTCATTTGAATAAATCACAATGAAACATATATCTATACTTGGGCCTTAGTTTGTTGAATAACAAACACTAAGCTCCCACTGAGTTTAGGAACTCTTTAGATATATTATGAAAAGATATTCTGAAATTACTTTTCAATAGCTTTGACGAATTTGGTTTAGTTTGGTGGTAGTTGAGCATTTTGTTTTAGAAATTATAGAAAAAGTCTTTATGATTCATCATTGATCGAATCAAGTACTAATTGACTTCGATCATTCCAACGTAGATATGCCATATCTTATGGAGCTAGATTGTGAAATTACAACACACAATCATTGATGATCATATTTGGTCTCAAGTAATCATCAACATGATCTAACCTAGATCTTTATGATTTCTTGCCAAGTGGATTTTATACTTCTGAATCTTTGAACTAGCCAAACAGATTCAATTTATATCATATTTGAGTAAATAAACCTATATTCACTCAAATCCATGTGAAATAATAAAGTCATAAAACCTTTCTTTAGCTTTGAACTCTATCGTCTAGGCGTTCTAACAATAGTTCATATTCTTTGTTACTTTCAACAAGTAAGACTAGCTTGTCTTAAGTTGATCTAGAAATCAATGAACTTTCAAAAGTCCATCAAAATAGAGCTTTTGAATGTTAACTTGTTGATATGGTCTAAGCAACAATGCCAAAGATTAGTGGAACTCAAATCAAGGGGTTGATTTGAACCTAGTAAAGTTCTTTAAAGAGTTGTTTGTTTTAATCAAGCATATTGACTCAACCTGTAATTGACCATTTCATTCAAATAAACAAACAAACATTGTTTTTGTTTTTCTTGAATGTGAGTCTTTCTGTGTTTGAAAACAGAAATTTAGGTATGTTGATTATGGAACAAAATAGCCATTAAGTTCCAGCCTTTGAAAGGACTTAAAACAAACTAGATGACCCTACAACTAATGTAGCATTGCCATGCTTCATTTCCCACTTGTAGGTCATTAGTGTATCCTAGCTTCCATTGTTTGAGTTATTACCGAAGTAAGAACCTCAAGCGGTATATGATACCAAGGAAGTTTGATTGCTAGGTCACTTCTCTTTAAACATAAATTTATAGGTAGAAACGGAATCGTAAATTCCTTTCATTTGTTCCTCGTTTTCCTATTTCTTGTACCCTTTCTTATAGTCTTAAGAATTGAATTCTTTAGTGTTGACTTTTATACTTTGTTAGACATGTCCAATGTCAGCAACAAGGTTCTTTACCATTTTAATTTATGTTGAATATTTTGTTTCAACTAGATGATCTTACCAGAAGCTTCTAAAGTTCTCTAAGCATCGATCTATTCGAATGTCTAGGGACTAGACTCATTCGAGAATTAAATGGACAAAGATATTAGGTTGTTAACCATTGGTAAAGCTGAGCGTATTAAACTCAATGCTTTATGATCTCAAAACTACATTGTATTTTGAATTCACAAGCACCAATTGGTTTGCCATTCGATTTTGATATTCGAAAACAACCATACAAGTCGCTAAAAGAAACGTACATTTTAAATTGCTCACTTTCTCTCATTTCCGTGAATCGTTCTTGGATTCACTACCAATCGAGGAAATTTACTGTTACCTTTCTAAAAGGATTTATTGCAGTGCAAGATATTTAATTATAAACAATAATTAAAACATACATTGAAGCATGCAAAGTCTAAACATTTATCATGAGTAATAACTTGAAAATTAAAGCAATCATGCAATTTCAACAAGTTATTAGCATTTTATTCGAATTTGTTGTTCCGGCAGGTGTGAATAAAATGATTCCAAGATCCTAAAATCATTGAAGAACTAAGCACAGTTTGTCGACTTAATCCTAGAACATCTTAGGTAAGCAAAAGCCTTTTGCTAATAGTCTAGAAACTATTCTTGGTTGATAGGTACGTCTAAGAACTTATTAGGTAAACCTATCGATTTTGCCACGACATAAAAGGACTCCTTACTTATATCGTTGAGTTTCACCAAAACTAACATGTACTCACAATTATTTGTGTACCTTGCCCCTTTAGGACCAATAAGTAACACCTCGTTGAGCGAAAACTATTACTAGATTGATGTAAAGGATATCCAAGCAAGTGTATATTTTGGCATGGCACCTTATAACTCAATTTTTAAGTTTGGAACTTAAGGCTCTTACTATGTTGGTTAGATTTTAAGTGAACTAAAATCCTTAATCATGCAACATAATCAAGCTTTTGATATCATGCATTTTAAGACATATTTAAAAGCAATAAATAACTTAAAACATGCATAAGATAAATGTGATCTAGTATGGCCCGACTTCATCTTGAAGCTTTGACTTCAAAGTCCGTCTTGAAAATCTCTGTGGGAGGCACCATTTTCTTCAAATAGGATAAGCTATAACTAATTACAACTATTTGATGGTACGCAGACCATATTTGAATTGAAAAACAACTTTGGTACTTTAGACCAATTACATTCAAATTAATGGTACGCAGACCATATTTTCTATCCTATTTGGGCCATACTAGTCACTTCATAACCTGCAAAACAGTACATATACAATATATACCATTCACCCATTCATTATCATGAATGGCCCACATAGCTGGTTAGTAAAACACATTATGCATCACGTAAACATTTGCAGCAATTAATCAAGGGCACCAATAATCTACCAATTATTCAGTCCTTATTAATTCTAATCAAGTTGTTTTAACCTTAAGGATTTGTAGACCTAATCAAGAGTTTTATGACTAAAAGGGCTCCCACTCAAACCAATAAATTCATATGCTTTACTAATTTTAAACATAAAATTGTATTTCAAGTCTAACCGGAAACATACAAATTTAATTAAAATTTAAAGCTCATATAAATTTATAATTGAATCCAAAAAGTTTAATTTAATTTCAGTCGTATTTAAATTAATTCATGATTTTAATTTTAGTAAAATAATTAGAATAAATAAAATTTATTATAATTACAATATTCAAAATTAAAATCCAAGAAAATAATTTAAATTATTAATTTTAAAATTAATTAAAATTACGTAAACAGAAAAATTTCAAATTAAACATTCAAAACGATTTAATCGCAACGCAAACACCCTACGCATTGCACGCCCATGGGCCGCACGCACACAACCATTGCTGGCCATGTGCGCGCAGCCCATGCGCTCGTCGCATAGCTGCTGCATCTCCATCGCAAGCCATCGCACGCTTTGCGCGCGAGCCATCGCTCGCTGTGCGCGCGAGCCATCGCTCGCTGTGCGCGCGACATCGCTCGCTGTGCGCGCGATCCGTTGCTCGCTGTGCGCGCGACATTGCTCGCTTTGCGCGCGAGCCATCGCGCGCGATCAACGCTGGGCGCAGCGCTCGTGGCACGCGAGCTTGCGCTCGCTGCGCGCGAGGCTGCGCGCTCTTGGGCGAGGCAGTGCGCGTCGTGGCGCAGCTCGCTTGCTGCCCACACGCGACTGCCTTGGCTTGCCTTTCGCCCATGCCCATACGTCCATAGCTCGTGGCCCACGACACAAGGCAGGGCTGCTGCCTTGTGCTCGTGCACCATGCCTTGCTCATTGCATTCGTGCCGCACGGGCGACGAGCTCCCTTGCTCGTCGTCGCATGCCCGCACCATACAACACCCCTTAAGGGTAACACGAAGCGTCCATTGCTTTGTGCGTGCAAGTTATATGAACGAATCGCATAAAAATTTAAAATTTATATTTAAAATTAATGACAAATTAATAAATAATATTAATTTCATAATTTTAGGGCGAAAAATCGAAAATTTATTATTCAATTGATTTCCGATTGTCTTGGATTCAAGTCTAGGTCATAAAAATTTAAAATTTATCATAAATTTACAATTTTTATGGTGGTTTTTAATCATAGGTTTCTAATTAAATTATAATTAATTATGAAAATCAAATTAATTCTAAATTATTCTAATTTTCAACAAATTAATCATAATTACAAATTAGATTGCATAATTAACAAGGCTAGGCATTCAAACTTGTTAAACATATACAGTAGGTCAATCAAAAATTCAAGATTTATCAACAAGAATCGCAAATATATAATTTAACATCTTAAATTTACGAAATTTTGCATTCGAAAAACTAAAACCTTCGAAAAGTCATAGTTAGGCTTCGAATTTGAGAATTCTGGGTTCGGCAGAAAAATACTATTTTTGTCAAAATTTTAGAATGCCTTTTACATGCGGAATTGACACAAAAATCACTCGATTTGGATGAGTAACGAAGAAACTGCCGAAAAACTGCGTACGTATAATTAAATAAACGCAATTTGCAATTAATTAACAATTACGAAAATTAATCACCCCTTTTAATTCTTGCAAATTTGTAATATTTAACCATGTTCATGCAATTTAGATTATGAAAATAATAAGGGGCTCGTGATACCACTGTTAGGTTATGATACATATGACAATTCATAAATCATGCGGAAAAACCATTTAGCCAGGAACACATATTATTTACACATAATCATATAGCATAATTTAGATGCATACTCTTTGTTGAGTGCCTTCCCTAGCTGCGCCCGAACCGAACAAGAACAAGTCTTTAGGACTCCAAGTGTCGTCCCTCCGTAGATAGTCCACAACACGTCCGGATCCGCCTTAAGATTGACCAACTAGAATCGCCCTTAAGGTACTAGAATTTTCGGCACTCTTAGGTAAGAAATATGGCTGAATTTTTCTCTCAAAACTCACTTTGAATACTTGAATTTATCTCTAAAAATATGTGACCCTAGGCACGTATTTATAGAGTTATGGAAAGGGAATTGGAATCCTAGTAGGATACGAATTAATTAAACTTAGAATCCTACAAGAACTCTAATTAATTAATTTATCCTTTTAGGAATAGGAATTTAATCATATACTAATTCTAATAGTTTTAGGAATCGTGCATGAACACAAACTCACACACACACGGCAGCCACGATGGGCCGCCCATGCGTGTGCGTGCGAGCAGCAGCCCACGCAGCGAGGCCCATGGCCTTAGGCGCGCGCTGGGCCTGCCTTGCGGTGGGCCTGGGCGCTGCCTTGGCTGGGCGCGCGTTTGGCTTGCTGGGCGATGGCCCGACTTCGTGCTGGGCCTTCGTCCGGCAGGCCTCGTCCGATGCTAATTCGTACGATACGCTTCCGATTAAATTCCCGGTTCCGGAATTCATTTCCGATACGAACAATATTTAATATTTCCGATTCCGGAATCAATTTCCGTTTCGAACAAATATTTGATATTTCCGTTTCCGGAATTATTTTCCGATTCCGATAATATTTCCGATTCTGACAATATTTCCGTTTCCGGCAATATTTCCGATTCTGGCAATATTTCCATTTCCGATAATATTTTCCGATACGTACCATGTTTCCGTTTCCGGCAACATCTACGACTTGGATAATATTTATATTTCCGATACGATCCATATTTCCGTTTCCGGCAATATCATCGTTTCCGGAGTATTCATTTCTTGCCTGTGACGATCTCAGCTCCCACTGAAACCAAGATCCGTCGATTCCGAATATCCATAGATGGAGTATCTAATGCCATTAAATACTTGATCCGTTTACGTACTATTTGTGTGACCCTACGGGTTCAGTCAAGAGTAAGCTGTGGATTAATATCATTAATTCCACTTGAACTGAAGCGGCCTCTAGCTAGGCATTCAGTTCACTTGATCTCACTGAATTATTAACTTGTTAATTAATACTGAACCGCATTTATTAGACTTAACATAGAATGCATACTTGGACCAAGGGCATTATTTCCTTCACTAAATCACTCCTAAGTCCTAAAAGTAAACTAAATCTCTCTTAAAGTACACTAAATCGGTTTATTTCAAATTGTCTCATGATACTATAGATTCTTGAAGTAAATAATTGAGGCTCAGAAGTAAATAATTGAGGCTTAGAAGTAAATCACTAAGTCAAGAAGTAAATTCATGCAAAACTGTACTGAGGCTTGTTCTAGCTCCTGCTTGTGTAGTCATTTGAGAGTGATGCAGCTCAGATGTTGTTGTTGATTACAATATGTTGCTGCGTTTTAGCAGTTGGTTTTGGCGGGGTCTGACTGCATGGTTCAGGTTCTAAGTTTGCAGTCTTGCGATTGGGTTGTTGTTGTTGTTTCCGGTTGTTAGTCAGTTAGGGGTTTCTTTTATTAATGTAGTTGGGGCAGGGATTTCTGTGTTTTCGGCTTATTATCGAGGCAGGACAGTAGGCAGTGTCTGGTAATTATCTTCAGTCTCACCGAGTTTTTTCTTCTTGCTTCTTGGTTGAGTTAGACAACATAGTTTGTTATGAATGTCTGCATTGTGCCATCTTTGTTATGAACGTCTGCATTGTGCCATCTGAACTTCATGTTAGGATTTTCAAGTTAGCTGGTATTGTTTGTATAATGCTTGATGGAGTGGTATTCTTTTACTACTATCTGATGATTTAACATGTCTGTTGGAGGTAAACTACCTTGTTAGTATATCTAGTCTGTTAGATGGTTTTTTTATGGTTTCTGTTGTTTGTATTTTGCAAACGCTATGGTCCTAGGAAATAGAAAGAAATAAGGGCAGTTGATATCATCTATGATTTAAATTGACTTTAAAATTAGTTCCAGTTACTTTTCGGAGTTTTTTATCTACGTTTTAAAATGTGATGCAACTTGAGATTTTGTTTGCGAGATTTACTTTTAAATTAGTTTCATTTACTTTTCTTAGTTATTTATCTACTTTTGAAAATGTGATGCAATTTGAGGTTTTCTTGCACTAAGTGATTTATCTAACTCAAAAGTAAAGCAAAAACTGAAAAAAGTAAATAGAAATGATCTAAAGTAAACAAAATATGGCCAGGTTCTGTTTGGTAGGTACTGTAGATCACGTGAAGCAGATTGATCAGTTTACTTTAGGCTATTGGTTTCTATTTCAGTCAGGCTGCTTGCTGTGTGTTGACCTTAGTTGACTAGGGATGGTGCACAGTCAGTGCAAAGAATAGAGTCTTTCCTGTTAGTCGTGCTTCTTATTTCATGGTTAACAATACTACCGGCATCAGCATGTCCGAATAACAGCTCTGATTGCAAAGACTAGTAAAGACTTGGGAACTGACCATCTCACAAGTTAGGCTCAACGACTAGCTGTCTTGCTCGTTTCATGCCTAATGCCTTGGCACACTCATTACACACAACACCTGATAATTCAGCATACAAAACTATACAAGTAGAGTAGAGCATATCACAATTTTTCTTGTTCAGGTACCTTCCCTAGTTTACTTAGCACAAACTGTTTCAGCTTCAGTTGATAGCATCTTGTAAAGTGTTGTTTTCTATTTCACATTTAAACATTTAAGATTCACAGTTTTCTTACTCAAATTTATCCAAAGAAATTTAGAATAAAAGGTATTTTTGGCTTCAAAAGTTCAATCAAGTAGGACATTTAACTAATTAGCTTAGCTTGTTGCTGAATGCTGATCATGATTTGTATTTTGTGTACCTTGAATTGATGGACACCAGGTCAAAAACCAATAAACATCAGTGTTATCACAGGGAACAATACCATATCTAACACCATTCCCAACAAACTGCTGAAATTTTGACTCAAAACCATGACCATTCTTGTAGTATGCAAAACCCCTTATAGCCGATCTTCCTGTCAAGGACGGTTTCTTGAATCCGAGCCACTTTGACACCACTGAAGTCACTCCATCACACACCAACAATACCTGCTTTCAGTAAAATTACATCAGAAGAAACCGTCCACAATGCAAATTATGTAATGGTTGCTCTTCGGAGAAATGCACTCATAGGGCATTTTTATTTTGAAGCAAACCATTAGTGCATTTATTAATTAAGAGAAAATTGTATATAAGAATATATGGAGCAATTTCACAAGGAAAATTAGTACGTACGAGGTAAGGATGTCAATGGGGTGAGTCCGATGTGGATCTAGGTCCCCCATCCTCATCCTTACCTAAAGTTTTCATAGCGCGCGTCACCGCCCATCATCCATGGCGGGTAGGATTTTATCCCCATCACCCTGTCAAACCTTCATCCAACCCCGTCTAGTTAGGGCAGATGTAGGGTTGGTAGACCTGTCAAACAAGTCGACCGAGTTGGGTTATATAAAATTAATTTCAGGTTAATTGGGGTAGGTCCCTTTTCGGTTCGGGTTTACATATGCTTGTTCAAGACCCAAAATTTCTGGGTTCGTGTCGACTCAACGAGTTGAGAGGTTTTAAAACTCAATTGATATTTTAATTAAGTTGTGTAATAAATATATAAAATATGCACACAAATTAACAAAATTTCACACGTAAGTTAATATTTTAGTCAAATTCGACCATAAAATGATATCCCCTAATGGCTATACCAGGCTATAGTCATCTATTGGTGTAACCCCTCCCCTAAAGAAAATAAAGAAGCTATATAGGCATGTGCTTTCTTTAAAAAAAATTGCATATAATTTTTTCAAAAACCAAAAATATCTCAAATTTGTTTTCTCTCTCCCCAAAAGTTTATCTCTCTTAATTTGTACGTGATTTTTTTTTTCTCATCTCGATTAACAATTTTGATTGGAGAATCTGCTTGCATTTGCGTCGCCCTTATGTTTCACAGCAATGAAGTCGTTGCCACTAGTTGTAAACTTCTTTTCTCTTTTCTCATTATTTTTTGGGATTTTTTTTTGGTATTCACTACCTTCAAAATACACCACTTTTGTATTTACTACCTTATGAAAATTTTATTTTAAATTACTATCTTAATTTCTAATTTTTTTGTATTTACTACTACATCAATAGATGCATCGTTTCTCATTTTGACACTATTCATTAACTAACTTTGACAATCATTCTTTCACATTATGTAAGAATAACCATAGTCAAGTGAGATCTTGTTAAATTCGTATTAATGTAAGGATTTCAAATATCAAGTTTTTATAATTTTTACTTAGACGCAACTAGAGATATTAATGTTCAAAGAAGCGTGTTGGAATACGTGAAAAAAAAGAAATGATGCAAGTATTGTGAAACAGAGGTAGTACCACTTTACAGTTTTCTCATTTTAGAATTGAGATATCTCTTTTGTTTCTTAATCATTTTAAGTGGTTCAAAACTCATTCTTTTCATTTATGTGTAAGGATTCCACATGGATCTTGCTTTTAATATTTTGTAAAAGGTAAAATGAATTAAATATTATTTGTAAAAAATTTAAAAATTTTATGAATTATCAAATGATTTTTTTGAAATGTCGTTTTCAAGGAAATCCCTTTAGAAAAAAGGAAATAATGAAATTTGAATCACTGAGAAAATTGTAAAGTGGTAGTAAATAGCAAAAAATTAGAAGTTTAAGGTAGTAATTTAAAATAAAAATTTCATAAGGTAGTAAATACAAAAGTGGTGTATTTTTAAGGTAGTAAATACCAAAATTTCCTTTTTTTTGCTTTAATTTTCTTACTTTTTCGTGGTTTTTAATTGAAATTATATGTTAATTAAAAGCATGTCTTTTATAACTCATTAGATTTTCCTTTTATGTTCTACATTTGTGCGTACATCAATTTTAATATGAATTAGAAATTTTATGGATGAACTCCATTTTCTCTCTCCATTTTCTTGCAAAATTTCTTCAAAAATAGGATCTATAATTTTTTTTTTATGTTTGAGTCTAGATTTTTCAAAATGTTCATATTTATATATGGTTATGTTCATTTTGTAAGATTTTGATGTTCATATCACTTTATTATGAAGATTAAATATATGATTGTTTATTAAGTTATGGAACTTTATAACGTTCATATCTGAGAATAAAATATTCATTTTGTTGTGTATAATATTTTTATTTTTCTTAACCTTGATTTTGTTAATATGTTAAGTGATTTAAAATAAAATCTGGTTGACATCTCAATATTCTTGCCAACTGTTTTTTCCCAAAAAAAATCTATATAGAATGTTGTTTATTATTCATATCTAGATTTTTTTTTGAGGTTCATATGATCGAATGCATGATTATTCTTGTTTTGTGATATTAAAATGTTCATATATATTCTTATTTATTTTAATATTAAATTTTTGTTTGTTGATTAAGTTATGCAACTTAATAATGTTCATTTTCTGTAATACCCCGAAATTTTTAAACTTGATTTATTAAAATTAAAAATGTTTATTAGCTTAATTTCGTTTTAAATAATTACGAACAATCGAATTTCGTTATTTTAAACGTTTTTACGATTTATTTTATACGATAAATTTATAAACGAAAATTTATTTATTTTTCATTAACGATATTTTACAAAGGATTAATTTAGTTAGACATTTCTATAAATTGCGGGAAAATGCAACAAATTTCAGAATTTTGGCTTAATATTGTGAAATTACAAAAATGCCCCTAAAAGCACAATCTTCATTCATGTTCCCTTCTCTTCCCTGCTCTTCA
This sequence comes from Spinacia oleracea, assembly GCF_020520425.1. Lineage (NCBI taxonomy): Eukaryota > Viridiplantae > Streptophyta > Magnoliopsida > Caryophyllales > Amaranthaceae > Spinacia > Spinacia oleracea. The sequence goes on along the minus strand of NC_079489.1, from coordinate 134,657,382 downwards.
CGTATGTCTTCACCTTGCATTCTCTCCTTCTTCCCCCTCTCCACGTAAGCCTTCATTCCTCCATTTCCTTGAAATCAGTCTAAATTCATGCCTTGGAGACCAAGGACTTCTTCTTCTGCTACACTCTACCTATTTACAAATTATATAGAAATCTCAGTTTGAGTTTCATCAACAAACCAAATCAATTTGGCAAATTCACTTCCCCTTTATTTTTCTCTGATTCGACCAATCACCACCATCGACCACCGTGACCACCATCGACCATAACCACCGCTCAACACCACCTCAAGCACCCCAACACCACTCGGCCATCACTCGACCACCACCGTACCTCCCCCTTCCCTCTCTCCTCCTTTGCGACCCACCGCCCCTGCCTCCCTCTTTTCTTTCTCCTTGCTGCACCACCCACACAGCAACACCACCTCCGGCCACCATCACCATCCTTTGAACCAATCTCCGCCCCCAATACCACCGTCAAACTGCCACACCGCCGCCCAGAATCACCCTTGTTCCTCCTCACGAAATCCCCTGTCTTTCCCTCTTTTCTTTCACACACTTTCACCTTCCCTCGCCTGTACGGCCGCCGAACAAACCACCACCACCCTCGCCTTCACCGGCTTTTCCCGCCGCCACCAAACCCAGCCCCATCGCCCTCCTCTTCGTGCTCTGCTCAGCCATGCTCCCTCCCCTGCTCGTGAGTCGTGGGCCCCCTATTCCAGACAAACCAAAATCAAAGTTTTGTTTTAAAACATTGATTCCCTTCCAACCCATATTAAAATTGGGTCATATTTCATTTGGGCTTTTGGTGAGTTACAAATTAAATTGTATTTTCAGATTTCTAATTATTAATTTGCATGTTTTAATAAATTTTGATTATTTAATTATTTACTAATAAAATTGTTTAATATTTTCAGGTTTAATTATCAATTTTAATAAAATAAATTACTAGCTTTATTTGACAAAAATTGAATTTATATAATATTTTCATATAAATCGATTTATAAAATATATAAATATATTTCGATTAAAATCTCGTTTAATAATATTTTCATTAAATTATGAAATTATATTTATTTATAAAATCATTACTTATTAAATTTATTATTTATAAAATATTAATTTTAAATTATTTATCGATTTAGTACTAATTCAACGATTTAATATTTTGTAAGAAAATGGACTCGGAGCTTAGGACGAATGAACCAAGGAAAATCCTTGGCAAATCACGGATCTGAGGTAACGGCTATTGCTAGTACCCGTAATCCCCTTATAAATGCGATTATGAAATTACAACGTTATGATTGATTTATGAACTGAATATTTTGACATGTTTTATGAATTGCGGGAATTGAAATATGATTTGATTGAATTATTTATTATAATATGATTTGATGGAATTACTTCTTATAATATGATTGATTGAAATTCTTATAAAATGATGTTTATAAGAAACCACGAAAGAAATGATGTTTATATGATGGCAGGAAAGAAATGATATTTTATTGATCTCGGGATCTAAATGATGTTTTATTTTGATCACATGATCCATAGGAATTATGTTACTTCAACTGAAGTAAAAAGGCTAAAATGTAAAATTAAACGAAACATGATAAAGGAAAGTGAAAGACCTAGCCCGTTTGACAGTATATGTTCACAGGTTACGATTCTCGGTCATGCATGTACCCATGGGGCATCCGACCATTGAGCCAAGGCTCTCATGTTTTCGGGCCAAGGCCCCATGTTTTATGGACAGCGGTCCATCGTGGAAGACGTTCCACCATGTCATACTTGCCACGGCTAGCATGTGCACCCAAAAGTTATAAATGAATTAAATAAAGGACTTTCTAAAATGTTTTACATTTTTCTATTCTCCCTGTGTTGTTAAATAAAATGAATTGAAATGAATTTACGTTGCTAGAATGGTTCGTTATTGATTCTTCGGCTCACCGTTTTTGTTTTCTGTTTTAGGTACTGCTGGGAATGATGGAAACGAGTAGTGGCGAGGATTTCACTTTAATAATTTCCACCTAGTTTATGTTTTAAGTTTTAATAGTTTAATTACAAATTTTTAGTAAGTTATGTACTTTTACTTTGGGAATATAAAGGATTATTATGTTAATTTTGGAGTTTTAATAGCTTATGATTGATGGTTGCCTTGTAATTCCCAAGAGGGAGTTACGGCAGGTAATGTCCCGACCAAATTAGGTTAATTCCGCTGTTAATTATGCTTTAATAATTGAATTAGAGGTCGGGGCGTTACATTTTCTGAGAATAAAATGTTCATTTCTGGTGCCTATAATATTTTCACTCGTCTTGAAAATAATTTTTTTTAATGCATGGGTGATTTAGAATTTTCTGTTGAAGGCTCCATTTTCACTCACTTTTCTTATCTAATTTCTTCTAAGAAAATTCAAATCTAATTTTTTTTGTTTAGATCTAGAAATTTTTAAGGTTCATGCCATTCTATTATTATGTTGATTTGAAAAAGCTCTGATTTTATTTTTATGAGACTATGATGTTCGTATCTAATTATTATGAATATTAAATGCATACTCGTTGATTAAAGTCTGAAACTAAATAACGTCCATTTTCTGGGAATATAATATATTTTTTATTCTGTTTAATATTGTCAGTCGTCTTAAAATATTTTGTCCCAATGTGAGGTGATTTAGAAAGTTTCTGATTGAAATCTATCTTTTCTCTCTCTTTTTGCTTGCCAATTTTCTTCAAAATATTCAGATCTAGAATTTTATTTTTGGTCAAATCTCTAAATTATAAGGTTTATATCAATCTATGGCTATGTATATTTTGAAATCTTTGATGTTCATTTTGCGACACTATGATGTTCACGCATCTACTTGTTATAAAGATTAAACTTATGATGGTTAACTTGATTAAGTTGTGGAACTTAAAATATTCATTTTCAGCCTACAACAATGAGGAAATTGAAACTGTGAATGTCAAATATTGTGTTCAAATCACACTTCATAGGCACATTCAAAAGTATCATAACTCGAGACTACATCAAAAGAAAGATTCAAGATTGAAGATATAGAAAAAAAAAGAGGATGATTTGTACCAGTATCTTGCAATTCATGTACAATTTACACAGGCAATTCCTAAAATGTTCATTTTTTTTTGGTAAATACTACATCCATTCCTGAAAGTTCTTTACACTTTCCGTTTTAGTTTGTTCCCGAAAGTTCTTTACATTCTACTCTATTCATTTTTTTTACTCTCATTTGGCACACCATAACTTACCCACTCACAATACTTTATATTAATTTTCATCCACTCACATTGTTGGACAATTTATAGCCACTCATTTTTCATTTGTTACCTACCATCACATGTTCACAAAAATTCCTAATTACCGTGCAAATAGTAAGCGTAAAGATCATTTAGGAACGGAGGTAGTATGTCATTTGACATGTTTTAATTGCACATTATATGTAAATATATGTTCAATGTAATAGCATAGTAATACAATAACTATGTTCATTTTAAAATTAGTAAATACTAATTTCACAATCAGTAGATAAATGTTCATTTCTAAATTGGTTGAATAAATGAGGATTTCCAAATAATTAGATAAACGTTGGAATAAGTAGATAAATATTCATTTCTAAATAAATAAATAAATGTTCATTTCCAAATAAGTATATAAATGTTCATTTCCAAAATAATAAATGTTCATTTCCAAAATAGTAAATGTTCATTTTCATACTAGTATATTAATGTTCATCTTAAACAACCCAAAACAACGTCGTTTTGGATGGGGTACAACCAGCCCTGTCTGTACACGAGTACATCAAAAAATTTGTACATACAATGGGGTACAATTCAAATTAAAACCACATACCAAGAAAACTATAGCGCGTTAGCGCAACTTCGCACCGAAAAGCTTGCTGCACCATCGGTCCGGGCCTCAACAATTCTGGCCTGCTACTCTTTCATCCAAGCCCAGTTCAAGCTCTCAGATATAGGCCTCGTCTTGGGATTTTACCAATGCTGAAGGTAGCTTGCTACCCAACAACAGTAACAACAACGTGTTTATTTTGTTTAAAATTCATCATAATATCATTTATTACTATAAATACAATGATCGATTTTCAATCGGCCGGGTCAAAAAATGGGTTCGGACTGGTTTTTGAACCATTACTTTTTAGGTTGTCCGGGTTCGGATAAAATCCGGTTACAAGTCACAATATCTTGTTCAAGACCCAGTACTTTCAAGTATGGATCGGGTCAGGTCGATTTTTGACAAGCCCAAGGAGTAAGGACTGATCTTCCGCTTAACCCATCCAGTGACATCCTAGTAAGGGACAACTTCACAAGGACAATAATTTATCCATACCTGTTCAGATGCATCCATACGCCATAGGCCATAGTGTTAGGTTATGATACATATGACAATTCATAAATCATGCGGAAAAACCATTAAGCCAGGAAAACATATTATTTACACATAATCATTTAGCATAGTTTAGATGCATACTCTTTGTTGCGTGCCTTCCCTAGCTGCGCCCGAACCGAACAAGAACAAGTCTTTAAGACTCCAAGTGTCGTCCCTCCGTAGATAGTCCACAGCACGTCCGGATCCGCCTTAAGATTGACCAACTAGAATCGCCCTTAAGGTACTATTATTTTCGGCACTTTATAGGCAATTGTGTAATTGAATTTTGCTCTCAAAAACTCACTTTGAATACTTGAATGCTCGATATAAATATGTGACCCTAGGCACCTATTTATAGAGTTATGGAAAAGGATTTGGAATCCTATTAGGATACTAATTTATTTTATTATAATCCTACTAGGACTCTAATTAAATAAACTAAATCTTTTAGGATTAGATTTAATCATATGACGAATCCCGGTAGCTTTAGGATTCGAGTAGCACACAAACACACACGCACGCACAGCAGCCCACGAGGGGCGTCATGCGCGCGCGCGCAGCCCGCGAGCTCGCAGCCCACTGCCGCAAGCCCACTGCCGCAAGCCCACACGCTGCCGCAGCCTTGGCGCGCGCTGGGCCTGCCTTGCGGTGGGCCTGGCGCAGCCTTGGCTGGTGCGTTTGTGGCGCGCTGGCTTGCTGGGCGATGTCCTGGCTTCGTGCTGGGCCTTCGTCCGGCAGGCCTCGTCCGATGCTTATTCGTACGATACGCTTCCGATTAAATTCCCGGTTCCGAAATTCATTTCCGATACGAACAATATTTAATATTTCCGATTCCGGAATTAATTTCCGTTTCGAACAAATATTTAATATTTCCGTTTCCGGAACTATTTTCCGATTCCGATAATATTTCCGATTCTGACAATATTTCCGTTTCCGGCAATATTTCCGATTCCGGCAATATTTCCATTTCCGATAATATTTTCCGATACGTACCATGTTTCCGTTTCCGGAAACATCTACGACTTGGATAATATTTATATTTCCGATACGATCCATATTTCCGTTTCCGGCAATATCATCGTTTCCGGAGTATTCATTTCTTGCCTGTGACGATATCAGCTCCCACTGAAACCAAGATCCGTCGATTCCGAATATCCTTAGATGGATTATTTAATGCCATTAAATACTTGATCCGTTTACGTACTATTTGTGTGACCCTACGGGTTCAGTCAAGAGTAAGCTGTGGATTAATATCATTAATTCCACTTGAACTGAAGCGGCCTCTAGCTAGGCATTCAGCTCACTTGATCTCACTGAATTATTAACTTGTTAATTAATACTGAACCGCATTTATTAGACTTAACATTGAATGCATACTTGGACCAAGGGCATTATTTCCTTCAGTCTCCCACTTGTCCTTAGGGACAAGTGTGCATTTCCTAATTCCTTTGTCGCTCGATGCTTGGTCTTGAACATAAGGTAAGAGTTGTCATCCTGATTATGTCCAGAGGTGTTCCTCGGTTTCAGAGTTCAACTGATCAAATAAACAGATAATCATAGCCTATGATTCATCCGAGCACGGCCATGCATTTCACAGTTTCTATCTCTCCGAGTGGCCTTGTAAAACTTTTAAGCATCTCATCCCGATTTATGGGAGGACAATCCCAATCTTGCGATCTTGAGATTAGACTTCGTTTGATAGGTGATTACCTGAGCGTTGCCTTTATAGCCTCCTTTTACGGTGCGACGGTTGGTCAACGTCAAAGCAACCAGTTCTCAAACAAGTAATTTCAAATCACTCAGGTATTGAGGATTTAGTGTCTAATAATTTTAATGAAATTTACTTATGACAAATTTTCATCTCTTACATTAAAGTTTCATAGGTCTTGTCCGATACTAGTCTTCCCAAAGTAAGTATCTATGCAAATGATTATGACATTGCCATGTCCACATAGTTCAAGAAACAGAACTACTAGTCATCTTGCATTCTAATCGTCTAACGTTTTATATGCGTCCAATTTTATAGAAAACTCCGACTAGGGACCATTTTCAACCTTTGACATTCAAGTTCACTTGATAGACATTTCTTAGTCACAGGACTAGTCCTGACAGTCTATCTTGAATATATTGTCAAATTGAAGGGACTCATCATTTAATAAACCACAAATTAAATGGAAAAATGAATTCTTTTCATTTATTGTGAATGATTAACCAATAATGTTTTACAAAGATTTAAACTCTAAAACTTTAAAACATTAAACAGGGACATCAAAGCCATTCTCCAATATGCTTGATTCCCATAGCTGCAGTGTGCGAGTTGTGCTTCGCCTGCTGCAGAGGTTTAGTCAATGGATCTGATATGTTGTCATCAGTTCCAATTTTGCTTATCTTGACTTCTTTTCTTTCAACGAACTCTCGTAGAAGGTGAAATCTACGAAGTACATGATTGACTCTCTGGTGGTGTCTAGGCTCCTTTGCCTGTGCAATAGCTCCGTTATTATCACAATACAGGGCTATTGGTCCTTTAATGGAGGGGACTACACCAAGTTCACCTATGAACTTCCTTAGCCATATAGCTTCCTTTGCTGCTTCATGTGCAGCAATGTACTCCGCTTCAGTTGTAGAATCCGCAATGGTGCTTTGCTTAGCACTTTTCCAGCTTACTGCTCCTCCGTTGAGGCAGAAGACAAACCCAGGCTGTGATCTGAAATCATCTTTGTCGGTTTGGAAACTTGCGTCCGTATAGCCTTTAACAATTAATTCATCATCTCCACCATAGACCAGGAAGTCATCTTTGTGCCTTTTCAGGTACTTCAGAATATTCTTGGCAGCAGTCCAATGCGCCTCTCCTGGGTCTGACTGGTATCTGCTCGTAGCACTGAGTGCGTACGCAACATCCGGGTGTGTACATATCATAACATACATTATTGAACCAATCAATGATGCATATGGAATCCCATTCATTCGTCTACGCTCATCAAGTGTTTTTGGGCACTGATTCTTGCTTAGAGTCATTCCATGAGACATGGGTAGGTAGCCTCGCTTGGAGTCCGCCATCTTGAACCTATCAAGCACCTTATTGATATAAGTGCTTTGACTAAGTCCAATCATCCTTTTAGATCTATCTCTGTAAATCTTGATGCCCAATATGTACTGTGCTTCTCCTAGATCTTTCATCGAAAAACATTTCCCAAGCCAAATCTTGACAGAGTTCAACATAGGAATGTCATTTCCGATAAGTAATATGTCATCGACATACAATACTAGGAAAGCAATTTTGCTCCCACTGACCTTCTTGTATACACAAGATTCGTCTGCGTTCTTGATGAAACCAAAGTCACTGACTGCTTCATCAAAACGTATATTCCAGCTCATGGATGCCTGCTTCAATCTGTAGATTGACTTCTTTAGCTTGCATACCTTTTTAGCATTCTTTGGATCCTCAAAACCTTCAGGCTGTGTCATAAACACAGTTTCTGTTAAAACGCCGTTTAAGAAAGCAGTTTTGACATCCATCTGCCATATTTCGTAATCGTAATATGCAGCGATTGCTAACATTATCCGAATAGACTTTAGCATTGCAACTGGTGAAAAGGTTTCATCGTAATCCACACCGTGGACTTGCCTGTAACCTTTTGCAACCAATCTAGCTTTGAAAACTTCAAGTTTCCCATCCTTGTCCTTTTTCAGTTTGAAAACCCATTTGCTTCCAATGGCTTGGTAGCCATCTGGCAAATCGACCAAATCCCATACTTGGTTTTCAGACATGGAGTCTAATTCAGATTGCATGGCTTCTTGCCATTGCTTGGAGCTAGGGCTCGTCATAGCTTGTTTGTAAGTCGCAGGTTCATCACTTTCAAGTAATAGAACGTCATAGCTCTCGTTCGTCAAAATACCTAAGTACCTTTCCGGTTGAGATCTATATCTTTGCGATCTACGCGGGGTAACATTTCTAGATTGACCATGATTCTCACCAGATTCTTCTAAAGATCTCTGAGTTTCATCCTGAATGTCATTTTGAGCATTCTCTAGAGTTTGTTGTTCGACTCGAATTTCTTCGAGGTCTACTTTTCTCCCACTTGTCATTTTGGAAATGCGATCTTTCTCCAAAAAGACACCATCTCGAGCAACAAACACCTTGTTCTCAGATGTATTGTAGAAGTAATACCCCTTTGTTTCCTTTGGATAGCCCACAAGGATACATTTGTCAGATTTTGGATGAAGTTTGTCTGAAATCAATCGTTTGACATATACTTCACATCCCCAAATCTTAAGAAAAGACACATTTGGAGGCTTTCCAAACCATAATTCGTATGGAGTCTTTTCGACAGCTTTAGACTGAGCTCTGTTTATAGTGAGTGCAGCTGTATTTAGTGCATGTCCCCAAAATTCTAATGGAAGTTTGGCCTGACCCATCATTGACCTGACCATGTCTAGCAAGGTTCTGTTCCTCCGTTCCGACACACCGTTCCATTGTGGTGTTCCAGGAGGAGTCAATTCTGATAGAATTCCACATTCTTTCAGATGGTCAACAAATTCATAGCTCAGATATTCACCGCCTCTATCAGACCGCAGTGCCTTAATCTTCTTGCCTAATTGATTCTCTACTTCACTCTGAAATTCCTTGAATTTGTCAAAGGATTCAGACTTATGCTTCATTAGGTAGACATAACCATATCTACTGAAGTCATCAGTGAAAGTGATAAAGTAGCTGAAACCACCTCTAGCATTTGTACTCATTGGTCCACATACATCTGTATGGATTAAACCCAATAGTTCATTTGCTCTTTCTCCAACTTTAGAGAAAGGTTGCTTTGTCATTTTGCCAAGTAAACATGATTCGCATTTACCATAATCCTCTAAGTCAAATGGTTCTAGAATTCCTTCCTTTTGAAGTCTTTCTAAGCGTTTCAAGTTTATATGGCCTAATCGACAATGCCACAGATAGGTGAGATCTGAATCATCCTTATTGGCCTTTTTGGTATTTATGTTATATACTTGTTTGTCGTGATCTAATAAATAAAGTCCATTGACTAATCTAGCAGATCCATAAAACATCTCTTTAAAATAAAACGAACAACTATTGTCTTTTATTAAAAAGGAAAATCCCTTAGCATCTAAGCAAGAAACTGAAATGATGTTTTTAGTAAGACTTGGAACATGGAAACATTCTTCCAGTTCCAAAACTAGCCCGGAGGGCAACGACAAATAGTAGGTTCCTACAACTAATGCAGCAATCCGTGCTCCATTTCCCACTCGTAGGTCGACTTCACCCTTGCTTAACTTTCTACTTCTTCTTAGTCCCTGTGGATTGGAACATAAGTGTGAGCCACAACCTGTATCTAATACCCAAGAAGTTGAATTAGCAAGTATACAGTCTATAACGAAAATACCTGAAGATGGAACAACTGTTCCGTTCTTCTGATCTTCCTTTAGCTTCAAGCAATCTCTCTTCCAATGCCCCTTCTTCTTGCAGTAGAAGCATTCGGATTCAGAAGTGGGTTGACTGACCTTCCTCTTTACAGATTTGGCGCCAGTTTGCTTAGTTGGGCTGGCCTTGTTGCCACCTTTCTTAGCATTCCTCTTCTTTCCAGATTTCTTGAACTTGCCCCCACGCACCATAAGCACATCCTACTTATCACTTTTGAGCGTCTTTTCAGCGGTCTTCAGCATACCGTGAAGCTCAGTGAGCGTTTTGTCCAGACTATTCATACTGTAGTTCAGTTTGAACTGATCATACCCGCTATGAAGAGAATGGAGGATGGTGTCTATAGCCATTTCCTGAGAAAATTGCTGATCCAGCCGACTCATATTCTCAATGAGTCCAATCATTTTGAGAACATGTGGACTTACGGGCTCGCCTTTCTTAAGCTTGGTCTCAAGAATTTGCCTATGAGTCTCGAATCGTTCGACTCGAGCCAGATCTTGGAACATGTTCTTCAACTCACTGATGATTGTGAAAGCATCTGAGTTGATGAACGTTTTCTGCAGATCCGCACTCATGGTGGCGAGCATTAGACATTTCACATCCTTGTTGGCATCAATCCAACGATTGAGGGCTGCCTGAGTGACCCCGTCGCCTGCGGCTTCGGGCATCGCCTCTTCTAGGACATACTCCTTTTCTTCCTGCATAAGAACTATTTGCAAGTTCCTTTGCCAGTCAAGGAAGTTCTTCCCGTTCAACTTCTCCTTTTCGAGAATTGATCGAATGTTTGAATTGTTGTTTGCCATATTTAAAACTACAATTGAAAAGAATAAACAAATAAATAACCATTCACAGTTTCTCTTAATAAACTTAAATTCTAGCATACATGCATAATTCAATGTTTATTAAGCATTTTATTCAAGTTATGTGTTCCAGCAGGTGTGAATAAAATGATTCCAAGATCCTAAAATCATTGAAGAACTAAGCACAGTTTGTCGACTTAATCCTAAAACATCTTAGGTAAGCAAAAGCCTTTTGCTAATAGTCTAGAAACTATTCTTGGTTGATAGGTACGTCTAAGAACTTATTAGGTAAACCTATCGATTTTGCCACGACATAAAAGGACTCCTTACTTTATATCGTTGAGTTTCACCAAAACTAACATGTACTCACAATTATTTGTGTACCTTGCCCCTTTAGGACCAATAAGTAACACCTCGCTGAGCGAAAACTATTACTAGATTGATGTAAAGGATATCCAAGCAAGTGTATATTTTGGCATGGCACCTTTTAACTCAATTTTTAAGTTTGGAACTTAAGGCTCTTACTATGTTGGTTAGATTTTAAGTGAACTAAAATCCTTAATCATGCAACATAATCAAGCTTTTGATCTCATGCATTTTAAGACATATTTAAAAGCAATAAATAACTTAAAACATGCATAAGATAAATGTGATCTAGTATGGCCCGACTTCATCTTGAAGCTTTAACTTCAAAGTCCGTCTTGAAAATCTCCGTGGGAGGCACCATTTTCTTCAAATAGGATAAGCTATAATTAAAACTAATTACAACTATTTGATGGTACGCAGACCATATTTGAATTGAAAAACAACTTTGGTACTTTAGACCAATTACATTCAAATTAATGGTACGCAGACCATATTTTCTATCCTATTTGGGCCATACTAGTCACTTCATAACCTGCAAAACAGTACATATACAATATATACCATTCACCCATTCATTATCATGAATGGCCCACATAGCTGGTTAGTAAAACACATTATGCATCACGCAAACATTTGCAGCAATTAATCAAGGGCACCAATAATCTACCAATTATTCAGTCCTTATTAATTCTAATCAAGTTGTTTTAACCTTAAGGATTTGTAGACCTAATCAAGAGTTTATGACTAAAAGGGCTCCCACTTAAACCAATAAATTCATATGCTTTACTAATTTTAAACATAAAAATGTATTTCTAGTCTAACCGGAAACATACAAATTTAATTAAAATTTAAAGCTCATATAAATTTATAATTGAATCCAAAAAGTTTAATTTAATTTCAGTCGTATTTAAATTAATTCATGATTTTAATTTTAGTAAAATAATTAGAATAAATAAAATTTATTATAATTACAATATTCAAAATTAAAATCCAAGAAAATAATTTAAATTATTAATTTTAAAATTAATTAAAATTACGTAAACTGAAAATTTCAAATTAAAATTTCAAAACGATCTAATCGTAACGCAACAACCCCACGTAACGCACGCCCATGGGCCACACGCACACAGCCATCGCTGGCCATGTGCGCGCAGCCCATGCGCTGCGTCGCATCGCTGCTGCTGCTCTCCTTCGCAAGGCACCACGCGAGCTGGTGCTCGCTGCGCGCGCCAGCATTCGATGCACGCGAGCCATCGCTCGCTGCATGCGAGCCAGCGCTCGCTGCGCGCGCTCGCCAGCGCTCGCTTTGTGCGGGCCAGCGCTCGCTTTGTGCGAGCCAGCGCTCGTTGCGCGCGCTTGCCAGCGCTCGTTGCGCGCACTTGCCAGCGCTCGCTGCGCGCGCTTGCCAGCGCTCGATCCTGCGAGCCATCGCTCGCTGCGCCAGGCATCGACGCTGGGCGTAGCACTCGTGGCACGCGAGCTTGCGCTCGCTGCGCGCGAGGCTCCGCACGCTTGCGCGCGAGGCTCCGCACGCTTGCGCGAGGCAGTGCGTGTTGTGGCGCAGCTCGCTTGCTGCCCACACGCGACTGCTATGCCTTGCTTTCGCCCTCCCCCATTCGTCCATTGCTCACAGCCCACGACACAAGGCAGGGTTGCTGCCTTGTGCTCGTGCACCATGGCCTTGCTCATTGCATTCGTGCCGCATGGGCGACGAGCTCCCTTGCTCGCCGTCACATGCCCGCACTATACAACACCCCTTAAGGGTAACACGTAGCGTCCATTGCTTTGTGCGTGCAAGTTATATGAGCGAATCGCATAAAATTTAAAAATTTATATTTAAAATTAATGACAAATTAATAAATAATATTAATTTCATAATTTTAGGGCGAAAAAATCGAAAATTTATTATTCAATTGATTTCCGATTAACATGGATTCAAGCCTAGGTCATAAAAATTTAAAATTTATCATAAATTTACAATTTTTATGGAGGTTTTTAATCATAGGTATCTAATTAAATTAAAATTAATTATGAAAATCAAATTAATTCTAAATTATTCTAATTTTCAACAAATTAATCATAATTACAAATTAGATTGCATAATTAACAAGGCTAGGCATTCAAACTTGTTAAACATATACAGTAGGTCAATAAAAAATTCAAGATTTATCAACAAGAATCGCAAATATTTAATTTAACATCTTAAATTTACGAAATTTTGCATTCGAAAAACTAAAACCTCCGAAAAGTCATAGTTAGGCTTCGAATTTGAGAATTCTGGGTTCGGCAGAAAATTACTATTTTTGTCAAAATTTTAGAATGCCTTTTACACGCGGAATTGACACAAAAATCACTCGATTTGGATGAGTAACGAAGAAACTGCCGAAAAACTGCGTACGTATAATTAAATAAACGCAATTTGCAATTAATTAACAATTACGAAAATTAATCACCCCTTTTAATTCTTGCAAATTTGTAATATTTAACCATGTTCATGCAATTTAGATTATGAAAATAATAAGAGGCTCGTGATACCACTGTTAGGTTATGATACATATGACAATTCATAAATCATGCGGAAAAACCATTAAGCCAGGAAAACGTATTATTTACACATAATCATTTAGCATAGTTTAGATGCATACTCTTTGTTGCGTGCCTTCCCTAGCTGCGCCCGAACCGAACAAGAACAAGTCTTTAGGACTCCAAGTGTCGTCCCTCCGTAGATAGTCCACAGCACGTCCGGATCCGCCTTAAGATTGACCAACTAGAATCGCCCTTAAGGTACTATTATTTTCGGCACTTTATAGGCAATTGTGTAATTGAATTTTGCTCTCAAAAACTCACTTTGAATACTTGAATGCTCGATATAAATATGTGACCCTAGGCACCTATTTATAGAGTTATGGAAAAGGATTTGGAATCCTATTAGGATACTAATTTATTTAATTATAATCCTACTAGGATTCTAATTAAATAAACTAAATCTTTTAGGATTAGATTTAATCATATGACGAATCCCGGTAGCTTTAGGATTCGAGTAGCACACAAACACACACGCACGCACAGCAGCCCACGAGGGGCGCCATGCGCGCGCGCGCGCAGCCTGCGAGCTCGCAGCCCACTGCCGCAAGCCCACACGCTGCCGCAGCCTTGGCGCGCACTGGGCCTGCCTTGCGGTGGGCCTGGCGCAGCCTTGGCTGGTGCGTTTGTGGCGCGCTGGCTTGCTGGGCGATGGCCTGGCTTCGTGCTGGGCCTTGGTCCGGCAGGCCTCGTCCGATGCTTATTCGTACGATACGCTTCCGATTAAATTCCCGGTTCCGGAATTCATTTCCGATACGAACAATATTTAATATTTCCGATTCCGGAATTAATTTCCGTTTCGAACAAATATTTAATATTTCCGTTTCCGGAACTATTTTCCGATTCCGATAATATTTCCGATTCTGACAATATTTCCGTTTCCGGCAATATTTCCGATTCCGGCAATATTTCCATTTCCGATAATATTTTCCGATACGTACCATGTTTCCGTTTCCGGCAACATCTACGACTTGGATAATATTTATATTTCCGATACGATCCATATTTCCGTTTCCGGCAATATCATCGTTTCCGGAGTATTCATTTCTTGCATGTGACGATCTCAGCTCCCACTGAAACCAAGATCCGTCGATTCCGAATATCCATAGATGGAGTATTTAATGCCATTAAATACTTGATCCGTTTACGTACTATTTGTGTGACCCTACGGGTTCAGTCAAGAGTAAGCTGTGGATTAATATCATTAATTCCACTTGAACTGAAGCGGCCTCTAGCTAGGCATTCAGCTCACTTGATCTCACTGAATTATTAACTTGTTAATTAATACTGAACCGCATTTATTAGACTTAACATTGAATGCATACTTGGACCAAGGGCATTATTTCCTTCACATAGCCCATAGGAATATTAGGATACTTTCGCTTGAGGGTTACCCAGTTAATCTTGAATATTAACTAGGGAAGTACATTGGGTGAAATTTTCATGAATAAATTGTCAAAATATACAATATGAATATTAAATGTCCTGACTTGTACAATGTCTTTTGTAGACCTGTTCAAGACAAGCCCGACCCGTCGGCCAGGCCCGGCCCGCCCGAAATTTTCGCGGGTTTGGACAGAATTTTTCGGCCCGGTTTTCGGGCTCGGCCCTACCCGGCACGATTTTTTTTTTGGGCGGGTTTGGGAAACACAAAAAGACACTTTTTAGTTATAAATTTGGCCCGGCCCGAAAATGGCCCGAAAAGCCCGGTATTTTAGGCCCGAAATAGCGGTTTTGGGCACAAATTTTGGCCCGAATCTTGGCCCGGCCCGACATACCGGGCTGATTTTTTATGCTCGGGCCCGGACCGCCGTTTGATCAGGTCTAGTCTTTTGTAATAAAATGTATCTTTATTTAACTCTTCTTTTTCTCTCCCTTTTCTCTCTTCATCCTTCAAAACCCTAATTTTATAGGGGTTACCAGCAACCATTAGGTTGATGGTAAGCCCATTTTTTCTTGCTTTTTCTATCTTTTGATTTTATATTCGGAATAATAACTCAATTTTCTCCCTATTGGAGAGTTTTTTGTACCCATTTATTGGGTTTTATCTCTCTCCTTATGAGAGTTTGGGGCCATGTTTTTAATTTCGTAGGAAAACATGATTTATTAATGAAGATTGGTGCGGTGTTACAACAGATGTCAGTCTTACATCTACAATCAATTGAATCGAATTTAATTCAATACCAAAGCTACAACAGATTAAAATACCCCCTCGTTGAAGTCTGTATCAAACAACGATGTGAAAGAGAGTAATCATTGTCATGTCTTATCTACAATTATCATGGTTTTGCCGGATTAGAATTTCGTTTGATCAAAATTATTTTGTATTTGTTAATTTTGATTTATATTGTAGATGTCGTATGACTATTTTATTAATGAACTAATATTTACCTTCAAAAAAAAAAATGTATCTTTATTTATTTTAAAGTAGCAATTATATACTTCGTATTTTAAATTATATATTATTTCATCATATTTACGAAAATGCACTCTTGCCTATTTCGTTGATGTTTGAAGATTATTTCGGAATTTCTCCATCCGCTTAGCTCTAATAAGTGAGGATTAGTCTAACTGAAAAACAGAAGGAAAAAGAAAAAAAGAAAAAGAAAAGAAAAACCTTTGGATTAATGGGATGAGATCTGTAGTCGACACAGGATATTCATCAACGTCACTTGCCCAAAGCAGAGGTCCAAAGAATTCCTCACCATTAAAACAAACCTAAAATTTCAAATTTTGATTTAATTTCAATACCCATTAAATTCAAGCTGTTCCCGGCAATCTTGTTGAAATTCCCACACCCAAACAGGGCACTGAAATTGCAGAGAGATTCTAGAGAGAGAAGTGCGGGTCAATCGTTGAATGAAGAGGTGATGTGATGGGTGCAGCAGGGTCGAAGCTCGAGAAAGCTCTTGGTGAACAATTTCCAGAGGGTGAGCGTTATTTCGGCCTCGAAAACTTTGGCAATACTTGTTATTGTAACAGTGTTCTTCAGGTCTGGATTTTTCTACCCTTGATTTAAATTTCAATTATTTTACGTTTTTAGTTGAAATCCTTTAAATTTCGTGTTTTTATGTTGTGTATATGTTGAATTTTGGATGTGGGTGTCTTGTATGTGTCCCAATCTTAGTGGGATTGTGAAAGATTTGTTTTTTTCATATGGGATTTTGTATGAGAGTTGTAGCTTAATAAAGTGATTGAATTTTGATTGTAAAGAATCAAATTTTGTCGAATTCGGGTATGGAGGAGGATGACTGAAGAAGCACATGAGTGAGGTTTTAGGGTAGAGAGGTGATGGTGGAATACTGGGATGCTGGGTTGATATGAATTTTTAATGTCAAGATCTAATGCAACAATCAGGTTCCTTGACTTTAGTTGCTTCTCAATTTTAGTGGATTAGGGTTAGGGATTTCTTTTGGATCTCTGGGATGTTTATTCCCCAAGTAGCCAATAGGCCCAAATTGAACTTGTAAGATTTTTTATGAGAAAAGATGGATCATGACCAAATTCTAGGCCCTTGCGACTACCTATTTACTGTGAAATGATCATATTAATCATGATATCAAATACTTATTCCGCCCGAATCTAGTTGTTACATTAAGCAAACTCTACCTTATTAAACTCTTGGCTAAGTCTTGAGCGGCCTTTCAACGTGTGTGTTGTAATGTGTCAACTCTTAATAGTTTTGCTGGTGCTTTGGTGGACATCAATCTCAGTTGCATATGGTTGGAAAATTGGTTATCTAGGTCTAATTGTTTCTGAAAGTGATGAATTCCCAACTTAATCCACTTCGGTAATGGTAGCTGTTGGCTAAAGGCAAGTTGTGCAATACTTTGTATGATCTATTTTGTCTTAATGTCTCTATTTTACTGTTCTAATTGAAGGAAACAAATTGGACAATTTCTGATCTTAGCATTATGATAAGTGAGTTTAGATACTGGTTTGGGATGATTTAGAACGATTTCCAGTTTGGTAATATTTTTCTTCACTCGGCATTTGCAGACACTTTATTTTTGCGTTCCATTTCGAGAACAGTTGCTAGAATACTACTCAAATAACAAAAAAGCTGTTGATGCTGAGGAAAATCTCTTGACATGCTTGGCCGATCTCTTTACTCAGGTAAACACTATACACATCTTGAGCTAATTCGTTTGAATGTCACAATGACACTTCCTCCTCCATACAGTTACTGCACTCTTATTTAGTTATTTCTTCTTCTCCACAAATACTTGTATCCTCTTAGTCCGAGAAGTGAAAACTATTAAATTGAGCTGTTCGCTGTTGTCACTTGTCACAACTTTTTGATAAATCGTTCATGAAATGATTGAGCGTAATTTCTGCTGCTTTCAGTATAAAACAGTTTTCGTCAATGCATGAGAAGTTGCTTTTTTGACAAGAAAGTGGTGACAAAATACCAGACATTTTTTTAACTTCCTGGCAAGCAAGCAGACCTGTTTAATGAATCTGCCAATTCAAATTTCCAGAGTTCATGTTTCTTACACTGTCACAACTCAAAAAGAAAAATTCTGTTGCTAGCTGCACTGCATGGTTTTGATTTGCGTATTAGCTTCTGAGAACTGCTAATAATAAACTGTCTGTGTTCTAGATAAGTTCTCAAAAGAAGAAAACAGGAGTCATTGCTCCAAAGCGCTTTGTCCAGAGGTTAAAGAAACAAAATGAGCTTTTTCGCAGCTACATGCATCAGGTACTTTTTTCTCATGTAGATTTTCTCATTTATGCCCTAAATACTGCTTCCTGCAACAGAATCATTATTATCTGCTCCTATTACATGCTGACTATTGAATGAGTTAGCTCCATGTTTGGTTTAGACATGTAGTGGTTTCTGCACAGGCATGTCAGGAGCGTGTTTGGAATCTATCTACTGTTTTTTCTATATAACCTGCCACATTTTTACATTCAACTTGTCATTGAGATCTCCTTTCTTGCTTTAATGTCTATAAAGAAACTTTTCACGCATATTATTGTAATACGAAGTAGTACTTTTTAAAGATCTCTCTCGTATGATAGTCATACTGTTTGATTTTGGTTTATCTGCATAGGATGCCCATGAATTCTTGAACTTTTTGCTGAATGAACTCGTTGACATACTGGAGAAAGAAGCTCAGTCTGCAAAAGATGACCAAGAAACTTTGCCATCTGAAAAAGCTGCAAATGGACCAACGAATACTCAGGTCTACGCCTCTCCGAAGGAACCTTTAGTTACCTGGGTACACAAAAGTTTTCAGGTAAGTTTCTTTAGAACATCGATGGTTTGGAAGATAGTGCAGATTACAACGTTATCTCATGCTATGAATAGCTTTGCATGTTTTTTTACAAGTCAACCAAAAAAAAGCTGTTTTAAAAGTAAGTGAAAAAGTACAGCTAAAGCAGTAAAGTGGGTAAGGAATTCTCTCAATAAGACTACTTAAAATTTTAAAATGACTCTAACTACATTCTCATATTGGTAGTTCTGTATTATTTCTTATGGCTTTCTATAGTCTGTTTTATCTGTCTTTCTACCCTCCTCTTCCTTACAGACTCCTTTGATATTTGTCTGAAAAGGTTTCTCTGACAAATTAAATCAGGGCATTCTTACGAATGAGACAAGGTGCTTGCGTTGCGAGACCGTCACAGCAAGGGATGAAACCTTTTTTGACCTGAGCCTTGATATTGAGCAGAATAGTTCAATTACAAGCTGTCTGAAAAATTTTAGTTCGACTGAAACTTTGAATGCCGAGGACAAATTTTTCTGTGATAAATGCTGCAGGTAATCAATCATTTGTCTTCCGTTTTCTCTATCTCTATCTGTATGCTGAATACTACTTTCAATTTTCAGCTGTATTTTATTTTATTTGAATCTGTCTGGCTCTGAATTTTTTCCCTGAAACTAACTTTCGATGTGTATTTTTGTATTTGGAAAACTGCTAAAGTTGTTGTATCATCTCTACACTAGTGATAACAAGATTTACAATTCTTTTTTTTTTTTTTAAGTTGTTCCACTTTGACTTGGCATGTTTGTCAACGCACTACTTTTGAACCTTAATAGCTTTAATTGTGTAATTGTAACAAATATAAAAATTATATATTTTGAAAATACATCAAGACAAATCTAACTAAGTCCAAAATAGCTATGCTTTTCATTATGTATCAATAGCAAATGATGGTCAAAGTGAAGTGGATAAATAGTGTCAAAATGGAACAACTTCAAAAAAAATGGAGGAAGTATTTGTATTTGGGTAACTGCTAGGGATGTGATATCATCTCTACACCAGTGATTAACAGAATTTCAGATCTGACTATGTATTTGGTAAAACTGGCAAGGTTGGCATAACATCTCTACAATAACGATCACAGAAAGCTTGTCTGATATTTGGATCATTTCTTGCCTAGTCGCCTGCTGGATCTTACTCTTTGAAATAGGTTTTTCATTGAGAAGATAGGAAAAAAAATAGAAGAATTAAATTGTAGTAGTTGGCTAAAATGAAGGTCTATTCCATCCTTGTGCGTGTTGGCTGTGAGAACCCGTTCTGACTATGTGGCTTGAAACCAGTATAAGAGGCTAAAAACTTCCCTCTTCTAGAACGACCTCTGAATGTTGCTCTTTAGTTATGGTAGCATAACTTGAGTACCTATATGGCTATATGTTGTACCTATAAGAACCTGTTCTTTTGGATTTACTTTTCAGTTCACATTACAGGTTAGGGTGTGACTGACTTTTGAAAATAATAATATGCATCTTTAAAAGTCACTTGCATAGCTATACATGGTGGAGTTGTTAATGATGAGAATTGTTGCTTAAGGGGATCAAATTGAACCAAACCACGGAGAACAATTTCAGAATAGTTCTTTTTTTTTTTTCCATTTTATCTCATACAACTACACTATAATCACAATATTACTTCTTAATTTCCTACCATCATACGGAGTAGCCTTTTACCTTAATTTATGGAAGTTTTAGAAGTACAAATTCTTGAAATTCCTTCCATTTAATGGTAAAATTTATATTTTTAAGAGGCGTTTCACTTTTTATATCTTATTGAAGTGTAGTAAATGCTGCCTCCCCAATGTCCCGTGTAAAGAAGAAATTCTGCAAAATAACCATCTAACGCTACGTTTGAGTTTCTATTAATTTTATTAGAAGCTAATCCTTGATAAATGATGGTAACAGTTTGCAGGAAGCGCAGAAGAGGATGAAGATAAAAAGGCCACCACACATCCTAGTTATCCATTTAAAGCGGTTCAAGTACATTGAACAATTGGGTCGATACAAGAAACTATCTTACCGTGTGGTATTCCCTCTTGAATTAAAACTGAGTGATACCGTGGAAGATTCAGATAGAGAATACTCCTTGTTTGCTGTTGTTGTACACGTAGGTAGTGGCCCTAATCATGGGCACTATATTAGCCTTGTCAAAAGTCATAACCACTGGTTATTCTTCGATGATGAGAACGTGGAGATGATTGATGAGTCTGCTGTCCAGACATTTTTCGGATCAGCACAGGAGTATTCTAGTAACACAGACCATGGGTACATTTTGTTTTATGAGTCCCTTGGTCAAAGTAACATCAACTAGGCAGAGTTTTACCCATTTATTAGGAATATTTTTGTCTCAAAATTTTGATATTTTTTCTTTTCAAATCCCTTGTTTCCTCTTCTTTCCTTCAAGCATGTGGGGAGAAGAAGGGTGCCATTGGTTAGGTTGTGGAAATGTGTAACTGCTTAGGTGGTTGGTTAGAGGGCTTTGTACAGGTGGATGTTGGAACATTGAAGATCCTCCGTTGAGGGATAAGAGAA
The DNA here is from genome assembly GCF_020520425.1 of Spinacia oleracea. Classification (NCBI taxonomy): domain Eukaryota; kingdom Viridiplantae; phylum Streptophyta; class Magnoliopsida; order Caryophyllales; family Amaranthaceae; genus Spinacia; species Spinacia oleracea. The sequence goes on along the minus strand of NC_079489.1, from coordinate 134,636,017 downwards.
AATAGCAGTGTATATTCATGGTGGAAAATTCTTCCACAAATTTTGTTAACCTCAATTGTTGTGAATGATGTTCTGACATATAAAGTTGTATGAGACTTGTTAGCCAACTTTTCCATTGTAGTTTAAACGATCTTTTGTTTGCTCGACAAATATTAGTAGATTTATCGGATGTTCTGCATATTCATTCTGCTGCTAGAAATTGTTCAGGTTTTCATCACTTGTAATAAGAGTGCTAATTCTGCAAATGTTTCTTAATTGAACAACAATGTTTTAACACTGCAATAATGTTAGTAAAATTTCCCCAAAGAGACACTAGCACAGGTAGATCACAGGAGTAAGCACAAATTTGGCTCAGTTGGGGCACAAATTATTTTCTCAGTATTTTTTTAAAAAATAAAACAATTTTATTTTCCGTTAATAAAAAATAAAGCAATATTTTTTTTATAAAAAAAGTGTTAATTTAATGATATTACAAGCATGATTGCAATACTTTTTAGGTGCTTCAAAATACTATTTTCTCCGTTCCTAAATAGTTGCACCGTTTTGACTTTCACGTTTGCCAATGCATAACTTTGACCATCAATACTTATAATTATGTATTAGTAAAAGTTGTAAAAAGTTTGATATATTTAAAATATATATTAAAACAAACCTAATAATACTTTGTATAATAGTTTTTAGTTTTATTTATTAGTAGAAAATTGAGGTCAAATCAAGACAAGTGAATAGTGTCAAAAGTCAAAATGGTACAACTATTTAGAAACGGAGGAAGTAATACATAAATTTTATTATGACAACAATCGAGTAGCAAAAGGGGTGAAATGAAGGAGGCGTGAGCTAGCTTGGTAAATTTAGTCAATAGTAGGACAAAATAGTCATTTTACATTCACATTTTCAAACCTTTAATTGCAAAAATCTCCTATGTTTAGCTTTTTTAGAATTAATTTTTCACCCCAAAACTCTCTTCCAAATCTCCCCCCTACCAAACACTTTCAATTGGTTTTTCTCAAAAGCCAAAACCTTTAATTTACCTCAAAAATCTCTTTTTCACTCCACGCAAGTGAATCATATTGGTACTAAATTAGTGTATTATTTAGTTATTGATATACCTATATGCTACCAATTAGAGTCACTTGTGTTACTAATACTTACATACTCTGTGTTGGTACTTAAAAGAGATTGTATTTGATATCTTGTGTCTAATTTGATCATAAGCTCCTCGACATTTAAAAGCTTCACTAGATGACTATCCTTTTCCAGTTTAGTTATATTCTGAATTTAGACCTTGCCCAAATTTTACACACCTCTAACTCAACCGCGCATGACATAGGTGGGTTAGGCTGGATTTAGAGGTCATCCCGTCTGTATGCGGGAAAATGTGTACATTAGACCTGATCAATTATAGCCCGATACGCTGCCCCCACCCGATCCAAAAAATACGGGTTTAGGTAGTCTAAAATTATGCACCATTTTTAAAGCAAATCCCAAACCCGACCAAAATATCTCATTTCAACCTGTAAAACCCGCACCGAATTTATATTTTTGGACATATTTTTTGTGTTAAAATTCGATCAGTCCCTAATTTTTACCACCTCTAGTGTATATAAAGTTGAATCATGTAAATCCGACCGCAAAGCGTAATCAAGAAATAATCGTGGATTCCTACTTCGGAGTTGGAGGTGGACGTGAGAGTCTGGTGACAAACCCATTTTAAAACAACAGGGGTTTCGGGAACAACAGAAGAAAGTAGTCAATATTCTGAAAACGAATTTGCAACTCAGAATTCAGAAAGGAGAGCACAATTGTGAAGGATGACAGTTGCAGAGCTTGGACAGTTAAATCTGGAGGAACTTCCGCCATTTCGTGGGGCATCTCGCTCACTTGATTGCTTCCAAAAGTTGGAGCAAATTGGCGAAGGAACTTTTGGGTAAACCTCCACAATTTGCTTATTTATTGAATACCCTCTCTGATTTTATGTTATTTTACGAACTTTGGTTGACATGGGTACTAGGTAAGTTCTTGAATGAAGTTTTAGATCTTTTATGTTAATGGGTTTTATGATTTGTTCATAAAAATAGTTTAGTTTGTATCTGCATCTTTTAAGTTCGAGTCGTATGATTTTTTGTGCTTGAATTTCTTGGTGAATAAGTTATTAATTGAGAAAAAGAACTCATTAATGAAGATGAAGAAAGATTCATCATTTGAAGATCATTATGCTATAACTAATTTCATTGTCATTTCCTCAATTTTTTGGTTGCTATAGGCACAATTATAGTTGGGGTTTGTGGGGCGGGGGGTGAAACTCGGATGTTGATCTTGCTGGTATTAATAATGTGCAATTGAACCGAAAAAATGGGGAAAAGGGGTGTGAATGTCAATTTTAAAATCAATGGGGTTGAAGTTAGATTTTCCGTCTTGTTTATTCTTCACATAACCCAGTCTAATGGATGTTTCTGTCAAAGTAAAAATTAACCCTAAAGCAGTAAAGGGATAGAATTGTTCTAGGAGAAAAAGGGAAGAAAATTAAGGAGGGGGTGGAGAAGTGTATGGTTTGGTATTTTTTTTCATTGGGGTAAAAGGGTGTATTCAGATTCAGAGATTCTGTTGATGATAACAATGACAGAAGTAGAGGCTCGGTCTCAGCTTGGCTCGTTAACAACCTTAGACAGAAGAAAGGCTAAAGGGAGCCTGAGATAGTGCAAGATAAGTGAATTGCGGACACTTTACAATTTGAGGTGCTGATTTATTTAGAGGCTAATGGAATATTAACATCAAGGATAAAGGTCTATAAACATTAGTATTACTCACTAATATCGTAATGGAAACTGGAGATTGTAATGGTGATCAACATATAGGTTGCAGGCTAAGAGAACAAAAGCAACAATAGCTATAACAGAGAGAACAGAAACAACGAGCGCAAGAACAAATAATACTGTTCAAGGCTAATTTCAAGACTAATGCAGCATCTTTTGGAGCTCACCTGTAGTTACAGTGGAATGCAGAAGGTGAATCAGAACAGATGCATGTACGGACAATATTATGTTTTAGAATGTTTTGAAACCCTATGCTCACTCATAATGCCGTAGTCACCATCTTCTATTATGTCATTTAAACATCAAGACACATTAAGGATTAGTTATAGTTATTAGGGGTTAACCTCATTATTAAACACTCTGGTTCTCAACAAGCCCCACTGTCCAGTTTGAACAAATATTCTTTATTCCAAGTCCGTTCTTGCATGCCAACTCCTGCGAGGAACATTTTTTATTTTTTAGCTTGCAATGCAAGTTAACCAGATTAAAGAAGTGAAGAGAAAAGGCATGCAACAGCCACATCCTCCGTTTTTATTGGTTATCTTGAATTCTTTTCTGTTTTCTTTTATGACCCCCCCCCCCCTCTTCCACCCTTATATATTCTTGTTACTTATCTTAAGGTGTCTTTAGGCTCTCTAGAATCTAGATTCGCCAAAATTATAAGTAAGGAGTACGGTATAATAATTTAGCACATTCTACAAATTATTAAAGTGTTTTAGCTTGAAGAATTCTGGTATGTCATATCACTGACAAGGGGATATTACTCAGATTAGTACGCAGGAATCCAGTTAAGGGGTGAAATGAGTGATAATCTTCAACATTCTATATTTATTCCTATATTTTAAAATCCCAACAGGTTTAGCTGAGCGTATGTGGTTATATAGTCTTAACATTATCGATCTTATGCTTGATCAAACTGATGACATATCCGTAGCCTAGAGTACTAAAGCTTATCTCTTTGAAATTTTAAATTCCCCATAAGAGGTAATAGTCACCTTCTTCTCAGGAGGATCAGGGAGATTGTTTTCCAGATTAAACGGCCCTTTGAGAGTGAATAAACTTGAAATATAAGCTCAATATTTGTAAAATTTCCAAATCACAGAGCTGAAAGTTTAGGAATCGCTCAGTATACTTTTTGTGTAGTATTTCTTTCTGACCCTCAGGAGTTAAAGGTACAAAATATTATAGTTGCATCGTCCAAGGTCTAGCTTGTTTTCCATCACGTGTCTTGTCTTGCAACTAATGAGTATCGCAAAGCCATAGCTCATCCAAGTGGACCGCATACGCCTCTCTTATGTTGAAATTTGCAACTTGCAATAAGTAACTGGCTGTTCTCAAATGGGGAAGGCTATGTTTGACCTTTAGTGCTGTGCTTTCAGCTAAACTGATGTGGAGGACAACAATATGGAATAGACAGGAGCTATTTGATAAATATCATTTCCTTTTCTATACAGTAAAATTCTCAAAGGTCGTGCCTTGGCGTGATAGTCAAGTGTCTACTTGCTATTCGCTAGGTCATGGGTTCGAATTTTGGAAACAACCTTTTTAATAAAATAAGGGTAAGGTTGTGTACATTTGGACCTTTCCCAGATCCGTGCTAAATAGTGGGAGCCTTGTGAACTGGGTACGGCCTTCCATACAGTAAATATCTCACTGCTAAACTGGACAAATTCTCTAAGAAAAGTTTCTAGGAAGGGATGGTTTGAGAAGCTCAGAGCATTTGTGAATAATTCACCTTGAAAGCTGTTTTTATCCTCTGTCCTCGGTGTGTAAATGTTGATAAGTTGAAAATGCTGCTGTCTAGTTTTCTGATTTACATTTGGTTTGATTGGCAGACAGGTATACATGGCCAAAGAAGTCATGACTGGGGAAGTTGTTGCTTTGAAAAAAATAAAAACAGAGCATTCAAAAGAGGGGGTATATTCTTGTCTATTTTTATTTTCCTGTAATGAGCTCTTTCACTTGCAAACTGCTTTAAGATTTTTGTGTGTTTAAATGTAGAGAGGATGGTGTAGTTTACCGGTATTAGTTGTCAAGAAGACTTATAATTTTGGGCATGTATGAATATTTACTCATTTCTAATTTTGATGTCAATTTTGTTGCAGTTTCCTATTAGTGCAATAAGGGAGATCAAAGTTTTGAAAAGGTTGCATCATGAAAACGTTGTTAGTTTAAAAGAGGTTGTGATTTCTCAAGGTATCTCATCTTTGGCTTGTCATGTCTTACTTTGCAAATCAGTATCCGCTGTTTTGATGTACTCCATATTTGTATATGATGGTTTAACTCATACTTCTGAAAAATTTGGATTTTCCCAGAGGGAATTAATGAACTAGCTGCAACCAAGGAGAGTTTAGGTAAAATATCTCACTGGTTGTTTTTTGTGTGGTCACAATGACATGTATTGTATGTGACATGGCTATGAATTTTATCTATCACATTTTCAGACAATAATAAGTACAATGGTGGTGTCTACTTGGTGTTCGAGTACATGGACCATGACTTGACAGGTCTCTCAGATCGTCCTGGCCTGAGGTTTACTGTTCCTCAGATTAAGGTATGTATAAACTCTAAATTCACTGTTTCTTGAATCTCGCAACATTTTGGATCATTCTTGTTTGCAATAAAACTTTTTTTTAATTTATCATTTTTATCTCAGTGCTATATGAAGCAGTTGCTCACTGGGCTCCATTACTGTCATGCCAATGAAGTGCTTCATCGGGATATCAAAGGTAAGTACCATATTCATATGAGTCTGATAATCCCCTTCTCCAACATTTTGAGTTTATTGGTTTATTTTTTTCTTGCAGGGGCTAATGTTCTACTAAATAATAATGGAAGCTTGAAGCTTGCTGATTTTGGGCTTTCTTGCTCTTCTCATCGCCGAACACAAAATTTTACGAATCGTGTAATCACATTGCCCTATAGGTAATTTCTGCTATCTGAATTCTGAATTAAAGTACTCTTAACCATGATGACTCTAACTTCTGTGATTCACTGAAGGAAAGGAAGGAATAAAAAGTTGAGCTGTCGATGATACCTGTGCAGTTAAATACTGTGCTTCTTTCCCAGATATGCTTCCTATCTCATTTAGTTAATTCTAGTTGATATTGTTTGAATAGACCTCCTGAGTTGCTGCTTGGAGCCACAAATTATGGTCCAGCTGTTGACATATGGTCTGCTGGTTGTATCTTTGCCGAGCTTTTGCATGGAAAACCCATCATGTCTGGAAGAAATGAGGTCAGAGTTACTGCATACATTCTCTTTGGTATGGTTCATATTTGTGGCTTGAATCGCTTGACATCCAGAGATGGGTTGTCACTCATTTTGTAATGCGACCTTGATTTTTCATCTTTGCTCAGCCTTTGCTGGAAAAACTAATCACGTCTCATAGGCAAGTAATGATCTGCATTTTTTTGTGATGTTCTATGAGACTGTAAATAAAGTAGGGTTCACATGGTTCCAAGAACCCCCCCCCCCCCCCCCCCCCACACACACACAAAAAGGATATTAGTGGTGAATGGTCGCGAACTCGTGATTGCACTATTTTTAATGTTACTGTAGAAGTTATGTATCCTAGGATCTCTTTGGACCACAAAATATGCATTATACAGTCTACCTTGATACGTGATCATACTTTAAGAAAATGAACTTCAATAAAATTTTGGTTTTGCTGAATGCATTGTTCTAATAGAAACTTGTGATTAGTGGAGTACGTCATCTATCTTTGCAGATAGTTCATGGTGTTGCTTTTTCTGTTTTTCCTTTATGCGCCTCTACGCATCTCATCTCTATGAATTTCTTGTGTTACATGTAATAGCCGGAGCAACTACACAAAATATTTGAGCTTTGTGGAAGTCCTGACGAAGTTAATTGGCCTGGTGCTTCCGAGATCCGTTGGTATAACAACTTTAAGCCAGCAAGGCCCATGCGTCGACGTTTACGGGAGGTTTTAAGACAGTACGTTACCTTTTGTCTAATATTACCATTTCATTACCCTCACCTACTCTATTATGTTCTTTACTGCAGAGTGCTAAATTTCATTTCATATTCCGCCTTCTTATAACAGTTTTGACTCTCATGCTCTTGATTTACTGGACAAAATGCTGATCCTTGATCCATCTAAGGTACATGCTTATTTCAATCACTCTTTGTTTTTTTTTTGGGGGGGGGGGGGGGGGGGGGGGTTCCTTTTTTTCTCAGGTATTACAGAAAGGGTGTCCTTTGATTGGAATTTCCATTTCTTTCTTTTAGTGCTTTGTAATAAGGAACTGTGTTTCGTTGATTGGGACTTGTAATTTCTTTTTTTTAATGCTTTTGTAACAAGGAATTTTGTTTTATTTGTCTACAGAGGATATCTGCCAACGATGCACTTGCTGCTGAATATTTCCAGATGGAGCCGTTACCTTGTGATCCAAAGAGGTGCCTTGCTTTTTAGATTAGGGTCATTTACTGTGCTAATATGCTGCAAATGAGTGTCAGTTTTCATGCCATGTAGAACAGCTATACTCCCTGTTTGATTTCCTATATCATGCTATTAAGTGATATTATTCAAACAATAGTTGTGATGAGTTCATTGAATAAATTTTTGATGGTGCAGCTTACCCAAATACGAAGCATCCCACGAGTTCCAAACGAAGAAGAAGAGGCAGATGCAGCGGTCGAATGAGGAAACTGCGAAAAGGCAGAACTTGTGTTACCCACCGCCTCATGCTCGTCTTCCTCCTATTCAACACAAACCACAACTCCTGCAAGAGCACAACCATTCAGTGAACAACCAATTGCAACAACCATTTCCTACTTTACCTAGCAACCTGTATAGTGAACCTCTTGTTGATGTTGGATTGCCAAATAGGTATCATTCCAATGGAAATCTGACACCTGGATATAACCAGACCCATGGGGTCCAGGCTCAAGCTGGTGTTACTTCTATTGGGCCATATCCTCCTCACGGACGGGCTGGTAGTAATATGACTAATCGGTCTACAACTCCGAGTTATGTAGCTGGACCACCAGGGTTCTCACACAGAGGTTCGAATCCAATAGCTAGTAATCGAAATCAACAATATGGCTGGCAACAATGAGGATATACCAGTTTTTGCAGCTTTGATTGGTATAAGATACAGAGAACTAAATCAAAGAGGCAAAAGAGGGTAGTAATTTCCTTATGGCTCAACTTTGTGAGCTAGACTGCGAAGAAGTGCGGTCTCTCACTTGTACAGATGGGAGTCTCAAGGTGCATATGTGTGTTTCTTGTCTTTTCTTTTGTAAGTGTAATCTTAGTTTTTTCACGTGTTTTATCTTTCTTCCGCGCCAAGCTAAATCTTAGATTTTGTTTGTAATATTTTCCTTGTAATAGTAGCTTCAGTAAAATGATGGTGTTGTAATTGACATGAAGAAGCTTTCTTATACTCCATATTGTATTACTTTAAAGGACGTGGTAACTTGGTAAGTGAGTAAGCTTCCATACTTTTCGAAGGAATTAGGTCATTTCTCATTGAAAGACTTGTGGATCTCCACTGATGTGCAACAAATGGTGCAAATTTGACTTGGATTAATCTTGCATTTCTGCAGTTGAAATAAACACTCCTATTTGGTAGTTACAGAATGGAAAAATTGTTCCCATTAAATTATGAAGCCTTACCTTTAAGAGGGTAAATGTATAATTTGAGTTTTGAGCTCTATATCAAGGGAGTTGCAGGAGTGCAAGCAAGCAACCTCCCACTTTGCACTCCATCCATATTTTAATATGGGTTACAATTTGACTGATACGGGGTTTATTAAAATAAAATAGAAGTGGGGTTGTGAGTTACTCCGTATTATTTATTGTATGAAATTGATGATAAGTGGATTAGTTATTTTGAAAAAAGCGGATGTGAGTAAGTGTGAGACAATAGGAGGAAGAAAAAAGAGGATGTGACAGTGGAGACCATGACACACCAAAAATAGAAAGTGTAACTCATATTCAAATACAGCCGTTTTTAGAAAATGTACTCATTTTAAAATACAGGGAGTACTAAAAAATACAGTAAGAAATATGAAGCCACAAATTTCGTGGAAATTGATCAACCATACTGTGCTTGAAGCTTTCATGCCAGCTTTAATCCGACCAAACAAGAGGGTACCTGGTGAACAAGCCGCCAACCGACTTGTACTGCAAAACATACAATTACATATTTGTTTAGAGCAATAAAACGAGGATGACTTGATTCTCAAATGATTACAATTACAAGTTACATTTCTTTGGTCTGATGAAAGAGCTGGATCACAAACAGTCAGCTCTTACGACCAAATGGCTTTACATCTAATGTTAGCTGAAGTGTTGACTAAAAACCTATTGGTAGAATGCTCATGTTTACTCCTTTCCACGAGCACCGTACTTCATCAAACTGATGCGAAAAATAAAACTCAACTACACGGTGTTAATCGTTCTTTTCCTGCAATCTATGAATCCACTTTGAGAGCTATCTTCATAAACTCATACACAAAGTAGCTAATGGCAGCAGATGGTAAAACCTGGACAAGTTACAGCATAAAAGTCAGCTCTTTCAGTTTGCACAATGTAAAAAATCTGAACACATTTCTTCTTTTTCCAATCTTTATCCTGGTTCAAACAATGAATTACCTGTAACAAGCTTGGAATCAATCCAGCATACAGAGCTGGGACACCTCCTTGCTCTACTATCTTGAGACAAGTTGTCAGAGCATTCAACTTTGTTTCCCGCACCTGCATTTGAAGCTGTCTTCTAACAACCTCAAACGGGTAAGTAGCAGCTTCAGAACAAGCCCCAGCTATCGCCCCATAAAGTAATGTTCTAACAGTACCCAGTTCCAGCTGATCCAGAGCATTTAAGTCTCCTACTTGCTGTTTCATGTTTTCTATTCTTTTCTTCCCTTCTGGTGAATGCAAATAGGCTGTTTTCAAAATATCATAAACACCATAAAATACTGCACCACCAGGAGCCATTGCTACAAGTGACGGCACTAATCCCTTATAAAGAGAAAAGAACCCTTCAGTTTGGATCATATGGCGGCAAGTCCCAATGACGCCGCCCAGAGCTTCACCACCTGGAGCTACCATAATAGTCCTGATCTGAAACAAAGAAAATGTACATGTAATTTGCAGTTGGGGAAGGGAGTATATCGTTTCTGAAATACCACAAAAGGAGATATTATGAAGGTTTTTATTTAAAGAAACAAGTTTGTCAGGACAGGTTTTATGTTTGAGTGAATATTATAATTTTATTCTAGTAGACGAGGGTTTCTAGTTTAGCCTATAAAAAGGCCTAGATAGAAAATAAGAGGGAAAATGCAATTGGTGAAAGGAATTATCAAAAGGGTTGTTGTGTTATTTTGAAGGGATAATAATGAAGTACAATATTATTTGAGGGGAGAAAATATAAAATTTCCTCACAAACATTTGTCTCTTTTATTATTGTTGTTTTAGTTCTAACACTTCGCACGGTTACATCTCTTCTTTACCTAATTTGCTTCCAAAGTAAGCCTTATTCACTGCTTGATGGTAGGAATCCAGAATGTGAACCAGGATTTTTTTTCTTTTTGGGGATGGGGGTGTTGGGTGGGGGGAGGATTTCTCTCCATTTGGGGGGGGGGGGGGGGGGGGTACAGTAGGATTTGAAGGGATGAAAAGACGAAGTCTCTGGCAGGTCTCTTTCGATAACATCCTTCTAGACCCTGAAACCTTCAGAATAGTCCAAGAGTAAAATCGGATGAAACTTGGTTTAAGACTGGACCAGTTTTCTACATATCTTTTTTACTCCAACTAACCAGCAGACTTTAGTCCAGAGGGAGCGAAGGATTCTGATAGTTTATACTCAACAAGGAACCTGATTCAATCATCATATCACATGGAGGGAAAGCAAACTAAACTACTTCACAGCTTTAGATGTACGGCACTCAGAATCAGGACCTATAACTCCAATACTCCTGTACTGTTTACGAATAATTTCCTAATGACTTTTTTCCCAAGAGTGCAGAGAGGGCAGAATTGGAACCAGCTTTTCTAGACCTAAAATCTCACCTTCGGCAATATCTATACTGTGAATTATTGTGGTTATGCAGGGACAGAAGACATTCCGAAAACAAAACCCCTCTTTCATGAAAGCAACTTTAAGAATCCATCATCAACTATTACATGGCATCATATTTGTATTCCAATATTTCAAGAGGTTGAGCCCCTGAATCTGTAATTGATCCTTTGGAAACTATTAGGAGGTAGCAGCTCACTACTTCAAGTGCATGCACACACCAGACGACCCACTACAGTCAACATTGGCACTGACAGTCACAGATAGGGAAATTACCACTGGCTTGTGTTCTTAAGCTAAGTTCAGAGTTTCAAAAGCATTCTACCTCTCCACCAACATAGTTGTTGCTATCTTATATTAAGAGGAAGAGATTCAAGATGAAGCATGGAGTTTTCTTCCAGACAAAATATACAGTTTTTGGTGAAATCAGTAGCAGATAGCTAGACATTTCAGACATGGACCTAGTTAAGCAAATTAAACTTTCGGTTTTTACCACATACAGTGTCCAGGGGTAGGCAGAGTAAGGTAGCAGTAATACCAGCGGCAGCACCAGCAACAAATCTCTCAAAATTTGCAGCTTCCTCACTTCGAGATAACTTGCAAAGATAACTCCTATATGTATCATAAGCATAAAAATTAATCGCCTTAAAAGGAGCCGTTCGAAGGATGTTGACAAAATTTCCTTTCCAAAAGCCTTTGATTCCTTGAGTAGTTGCTATAGTTTGGACGAGCTCAAACAAATTCTTCTGCTCACCACGAACTATATACTCCAACTTTAGTCTTTCGAGAGGGGCAACAAAGGTCCTGGTACAAAATAACACATTATCCATAGATGAGTTTACTCCATTCACAAAGTGTCAGCTAGACGACTTTTCCTTATGTGTAGCTATAGTAATTCATTTTAGGTATCAAACATTAAAAATAAAATTAAGCTTTCAATGTGCAACACACCCTTAATCCCAATATAAACTTCCTATTTTCCCTTTTGATCCCAAATCATGTTTCCGGTACTTCTATAGTAGGGTATTTATTTTTACCAAGTAAATGTGGGGGATATTTTCCTTGAATAAACCTACACGGTCCATACCCACCCACCCTTTTCTTCTCTCTACCTCGCTTGTGATTGTTTTCTCGCAAGATGCCACCAAATGACCCAGTTTAAAGGTTCAAAGATTGTGCTTTAATCTCCGTATCAAAAGCCTATGGGAAGTTTACACAGGAACAAGAGCATTATTGTTTTGGCATTGGGTTGCAAAAATAACATATATTTGTGAATGGAAGTCTTTCCCTCAAGTAACACTCTATTGTAAAGGCAGTATTTGTGAATGGAAGTCTTTCCCTCAAGTTACACTCTATTGTAAAGCGAATCCACATTATTTTTCAGGTTTGTATACTATGTATACATAGATTCACAAACAATTCATAGACTATATCACTCTATGAAGTCCAGAACTGTTGCCAATGTAACTTCATATTTTTTTTTTCAATGTCTTAATCTACTCCTTTTTTTAGGGATAAAGTGGTAAAGCTTGCAAAACTAGGCTAATCTCCGGGGGGGAGGACCATTTTGCTCACCTTAAAGATGGTAGATCCAGCACAAACATTATAAAGATCAAACCAAAATGTGACTGAATGGCTGTGGTGCTTTTTGGTTGGGCAAAAAATCAGGAGCTTCTTTAGTCTCTATGTAATAGTGACTGGTTAGTGGTGAGTGAATTCCTAGTCCATCTCAATTCTCAAATCAAAGAATGCAACTATCCATTTCCCACAGAACGTTTCAAAATCTCAAACGCTCGCAATACACAATTCTCTGCTACTCCCTCCGTATTTATTTAAGAGATACACTTGATCGGGCACGGGTATTAAGAAGAAGAACTTAATGAAATAAAATAATAAAGCAAGTGGGTTTAGGTAGATATTTTAATAATTAAACAAGTGGGGATCATGCATGTTATTTTGGAGGGTGGGAGGTGGGGTGGGTTTATGAAATTATTTGTTTAATAGGATGATGGGTCATAAGGTAAATTAGATGTATTGTTTAATTAGATGGTGGGGTTGTTAAGTTACTAAAAATAGCAAGTGTATCTCTTAAGTAAATACGGTCGGAAAAGGCAAGTGTATCCCTTAAATAAATACAGAGGGAGTACTTTGTTCCTTGAAGCTTTCCTACCCTAATACCCTCTGGCAACTTTGCAAGGCTAGAGCCACAATAAAGCATTGTTTGGTTGATCACTCTTCAATATTAAGTTTGACAAAACCTAATAAGTTTTTTTCCAGAGCAATATCTTTACTAGATTATATACTTCATTATTTTTTAATTAGTCTAACAACAAGATGGCTATCAATCTATCACCAAAATTATCAAGATCTCTTTCCCTTCAAAACCATTACCTCAATAGAAAGCTAATACAAATGACCAGATTTCCAATATCAACCTCATCAAAGCTACTCCCTTTGTCCAAAACAGCAATTTATAGTTCCGAATATAGAGACATAATTGTTTTTTAACACTAAAATTGCAGCTTTGACTAAACTTGGGAACAGAAAGATTCAAAGTTTTACTTTTGTTTTTTTGTGGGAAAATAGAGTTATTCATTCAGAATCATGCAACTTAAATATGGTGATACAAAGGTGCAACGCTAGGACTTCCTCGTCTCCTCCGCCAGTCAACCTTAATTGCGGAGTTCATTAGTTTTGCTACGATCGCAAGATTCGCAACTATAAAACCTAGTAAATTAAAAATTTAAAGGAGAAATAGAAACAAACCTTGAAATCATGGCAGCAACAGCGCCAGCCCACAGATGTTTGGTGGTATTGAAAGCACCAGAACTTTTCAACTTAACCTCCTCCTTAGTTTCTTCAAGCAGTTCAGAAACCCTAAAAATATCGGAATTCCGATCCCCGTTTTGCCCCAAGGATTGAGAGGAATCCCCGGAAAATCCATCGTCGGAATCAGCAGTATCTTTGACCGACAAGCTGACAGACAAGAAGTCCGGAAAACGGTGACGAATTTCCGAATCAACGACGTGTCGTTGGCGGCCGTGAGTTTGCAAGGAGAGAGAAATTGAAGGGAGTGTGGAGAAGTTGTTGGATGAAATGTGTAAGAGAAAGGAAGTGGGTGATTTGACGAAGAAGGTTGAGTTTGTGATTTTGAAGAATTCCAGTTCGTTGAACACCTCTAATTCTGACATTGCAGATCGATTTGCAGAGAAAAGTTGGGGGAAGAAGAAGAGGGTAGTGACGCAAACACAACAGTGGCGGTTTTAGGTGTAAAGCATAAAAAATGGTGAAAGCTTGTGTTAGTGACTAATGAGTTTGAGAGCATGTAAATGATGCTGACATCTAACGGAATATTATTTTGGAAATGTGATTTTTTTTTTTTCTCACTTGCTTAAAGAAACGAGAAGCACAAGGGAAAATGGAGAAATTGCCCTATTGGAGCTTTTTTTTTTTTTGAAAATGGAAACCTTCAATAAAATTAAACCAAGTCATGGCCTTAAGCCTATTACAGTTTTTCAAATAAAGTTCAATACAATAACTAGGAGGAGTGGGAAAATGTTATACACTGACTTCATCTTTAAGGGTCCTTGCCTTCTTAACCATACAATCTGTCGTCTTGTTCAATTGTCTTGATATATGGTTGAAGTTAACCTTTTGAAAGTACGGGTATAACTCCCTACATTGAGAAATGAGATCAATATATATATCATTATCAAAAACTTCCCCTAAGAGTCGTTGTATTGCATTTTTACAATCAGAGAAAACCACAATTTTATCATGACCCCCTTGCATAGCACATTTCATCCCTTCCAATTAATACCGCATTGAGCTTGGCCTGTAAAGTGTTAATAACATAAACAGGTTTTTGAAACCCATTTACCCAATCCCCTTGGTCTGTGCAAATGAAGCCTGTAATACCAGAGATACAATTTTGCTGGATGAAGGAAGCATCCACAAAAACATGTGCACGCGCTGGGTATTTTTTGTTGTCTGTCGCTAATTCTGGTTGGTGGGTTTATGTAGGGCAAGGCGAGGCGCTGTAAGCTCCCAAGCCAAGGTGATGGCTCAGTTGATCAGAATGGGGTGGGTCTTGGTGTGAAGTTGCTTTGAAAATAAGATTATTTCTTTGTTTCCATAGTTCGAAGCACACAAAAGGGAAGATAGTTTTCCAGCTCAAGCCATCTTGCTGGGTATTGCAATGAGAATTTGCATACACCCAAGTGTCAATATCCCCCATTGTAAGAGATTGGTGGGTATCAAGTGAGTCCCACACAACTCTTGCAATTTGACAGTCTCTGAGAATATGAATGGAGTCTTCGATTTGGATAGGGCATATGGGGCAAGTTGGGGGTGTCTGTGATAGTGCGAAGATGCAGCAGTTTTCTATGGGGCAGCCTATCCCACCAGGTGAGCCAGAGGAAGAAGGCGTGCTTAGGAGGTATTTTCAGTTTCCATAACCACCCAATATTGGGGTGGTTTGGGTTAAAGGATGCATGTTTGTAAGCAAGGGACATTGAGAATTTCCCATTGATAGCAAAGAGAGAGATTGGCGTGTCTGGGTTGGTTGGGTTCAAAGGTGGAAAGTTCATGATACAATGTAAACACATGGGTGGGCAACTCACACCCCAGTTTATCAAAATCCCACTCCCTATTGGTTATACAGTGGCTAAGTTTAAGATTCTCATCCTCCTCTGAAATTGGTCCATGCACAAGGCTACGTAGAGTCCCACTCCCAATCCAGTTATCATGCCAAAGAGAGATCCTCTCCCCACTTCCAATGCGCCACATACTCGTTGACGACAGAAAGTTCCCCCCACTACCTACATTCTTCTAGATTGGTGAGCCTTTTTTAAAACTAGTAACATAGTTGTTGTGGATGTATTTTGATCAAATGCACTGAACAGATAGGTTGAGTGATCCTTGGGCTAGTTTCCACCCCAACTTGGTAATGGAAATCATATTCAACACTTTATGGCTCCGAATCCCTAACCCCCCTTGCTCTTTTGGTCGAAAGGTGATGTGCTTGCCTACTGGGTGGAGTTTGTTTCTTCCCTCCTCATTCACTCCCCACAAAAAATTGTTGCATATTTTATCAAGGTCATTGGTTGTGCTTGGTGGTAGGAGGTTGTTTGCATATGATAGTTCGGGATAGTGTTTAGTGTTGAACGGATGAGCACAAGGCGCCCTGCCTTCGACAGGAATTTTGATTTCCACTTTGCTAACCTATTTCTCACCTTACCCACAATGAATTGGAGGTCTTTTCTCTTTGGCTTTTTATGGGAGATGGGGATACCTTGGTACAGACCCAAGTCTTAATTTTCTTTAACACCTAAAGTATCCTGGAAGAGGAGTTTGATATCACATGCAGTGTTCTGGGAGAAAGTTAGACGACTTTTTTCGGTGTTTATTCTTTGGCCAGAGATGGAGCAAAAGTGGTCAAGTGTATCTCGGACTGAGAAGGCTATTTTCTCATCAACCCTCCCAAACAAAAGCAGGTCATCCGCAAATAAGAGGTGGGAGATGGGTACTTTTTCCGGTCCAACCCAAAAGGGGGTCCACTCTTTTTCATCACAAGCTTGGGAAATACTAGAAGATAAGGCTTCCAAACAGATATTGAACAAATATGGGGACAACGGGTCGCCTTGTCTAAGTCATCTTGTGTGGGTAAAGGAGGTTGTTTTTCGGCCATTAATGAGTATGGAAGAGGAAGTATGTGTGATACATTCCATGATTATGGTTATGGTTTGCGTGTCGAGGCCAATGGTAATGAGACACTCCCTCACGAATCCCCATTCTAACCGGTCATAAGCTTTCTCAAGGTCGACCTTTAGAGCAAACCACCCCCATTTCCCTATCTTCTTATGCATCGAGTGAAAAATTTCTGTAGCCACAACAATATTAACATCCGGCCCTCTTCCCTTTATAAAGCTGTTTTGATTATGCGAAATCAGATTAGGGAGGTGTGGTTTTAGCCTAATAACCAGAATTTTCATGACCATTTTGTACACCGTGTTACAAAGGCTAATGGGTCAGAAGTGTTTGACAAGGGTTGGGTGGTCTTGTTTTGGAATGAGACATATTAGGGCTTGGCAGACATCAACTGGGATAGTACCTCTAAAAAACCAATCCTGTATCTGATGACAAAGCTCCTCTCCAACAATTTTCCATTGGTGTTGAAAGAAAACAGGGTGAAAGCCATCCGGCCCGGGGGCTTTAAGAGGTTGCATAGAAAATAGGGCATCCCTAATCTCTCTATCTGAAGGCACGAACCCCAGCTTCATGGTTGGGTTGGAATTGGAAAAAATTGGGTCTATGGGTGGTTTTTCAGTGGTGTACAATGAGGTGAAGAAGCTGGTAATCAGGTCTGCACTTTGAGCTTGGTTAGAAAAGGTTTCTCCCACAGTGTTCTGAAGACTCCTAATACGGTTACTTCTCCTACCAATGATGACATATTTATGAAAAAAGGATGTGTTTCTTTCACCTTGTGACATCCAGTTGGCTCTACTTTTCATTAGCCAGAGGTATTCTTCCTGGTCTAGGATTTGCAGCAGTTCAGATTGAAGTTCCTGCTCTAGGTTAAAGTGGAATATGGATGATGGTTTTCTTTGAAGATAAGTTTGGGTTTCGTTTAGCCTAGCTAGGACTCGTTTCTTCCGTGCATAAACATTCCCGAATTCATTTAAATTCCAGTGCTGGAATTCCTTCCCCATAGAAGTCAGTTTGGAGGTAAGGTTTGCATATTGTCTCTCCCATGCCCCCCTCACCACATCAGGAAAGGATGGTTCTTTTAACCACATGGGTTCGAAGCGAAAGGGCTTGTCGCCTATTGGGGATATAAGGTTATCAAGGCTTAACAAACGGGGGCAGTGATCCGATGTTATTCGAGGGAGGTGGCGAAGGTTTGCATTTGGAAAAGCTCCTACCCAATCTTGTATTTCCCAAGCACGGTCAAGTCTCTCGAGAATCGGTTTTATTCTCCTTCTATTAGTCCATATGAATTTCGGGCCTTCGAAACCTAGGTCGATTAAATTGCAAGAGTTCATAGTGTCTGCATATAATTGACTACGAACCCTAATAATTGGGTTTCCTCCCAGTTTTTCTGATTGATTAATAACATCATTAAAGTCTCCAATAGTAACCTAGGGGATATCAATCGTATCAGAAATTTGTACAAAATTCTCCCACAAACTTTTCCTTATCATGAAAGTAGTATTGGCATATATAGTAGAAAGGAAAAAATATTTAGAGGTGTCAATTACCACCACAAGACTATGGACTCCTTGAGCATTCTCCTTGATGATATGAACATTAACCCTGACTGGGTTCCACATCAAGAGAATACGACCAGCATTTCCGATTGATGCCACCAAGTGCTAAGAGCTATACGGGAGGTCACGAACAGTATTTTATGTGTTCGCACGACAACATTTAGTTTCAGCTATCATAATGATATCCGGGTGGTGTTGGTTGATGAGCATTTTCAGGTTGGTTTTGAAGGATGGGTGTAGACACCTAAATCGTGTCTCCCCTAATGGGATGATGACGATACTATCATCCTTGCTAGGTGGTTGGTCCAACTCCGTGCGAAAGTCCCAATTGCTAAAATATATTCCAAAATCCAAAATCCAAAGTCCAATTCCCGAGCCCGTTCCCATTTCGGAACTCGGTACAAAATTCAATTTCCAAAAATCAATTTCAAAATCTAAACACAATCTCACCCAATGGACCTCTCCATTGGCTTTACAAGGCCTTTTCCAGTCAAAATGACACTAAGAAATCCGAATTCGGGCGCCGACCCACAAAACAAAGCATGTCGGGCCCCGTCCCGTAAAATCGAGTTCAAACCTGAAAACGACTTGTTTTTAGACGCAAAATCAAAGCCTTAATCATTAAGCATTCACTACGTGCCAATTTCGTACAATTCGTACAAAGTTACATCCATAAGAGACAAAGGCAAGGACGGTGTCATCGTCCTTTCTTTGGCGGATTCTGGGCCACGTCACCTGCGCCAGGCACAACTGGCTTTTGGATTTTAGCCGATTAATTCTCTATTTAAGACCTCATTTCCAAGAATTTTAGGGCAGCAAATAAAAAACACAACGTTGTAATTTCAAAATATGCTCTCAAAATCAAAATACAAAAATGAAATTCTAAACTACAAATTCCTATACAATTTCAAGTATTTAAGCAATTGGGATCACTAATCGGAAATCCAAGCTAACCCTAACTAGGTAATTCCGAATCCCTACTTAAATCTACAATACATTCTATTCTTCTACCTTTCTGAATACAAAATCTAATGATGTTATAATTAGGGTTCATACCCTTGATTAACTAGGAAAAACTATGCCAAAGGTGTCATCTTTGGGAGGTTTCACTCTTGAAACCCTCTCCAAATGATTGTCCAAAACACCATTTCCATTATGTCATACAAGATTCAATCTTTATTCCAAAAATGATTAGTAAAGTTGACATTTTTACTCTTTTAAAAGTGTTACTTACAACAATCACACATTTTTTACAAAATCAAAACCCTTTTATGATTCAAATACAAGTTATGGATTCTATGATGTTTAAGGTTGTTTGTAATCACTTCATTAAACTAGAATCAATGTCAAAGTTGTGGAGCATATTAAAGTTGATATCTTTTTCACATTAAAAGATTTGGACTTTAAGCATTTAGCCTCTCAAGTTCAAGATTCAATATTCAAGATTCAATATTCAATGTTCAAAGTTCAATTTCAACAACCAAAATCTAAGACACTTTGTGATGAGCAGCTCATCTTAAAGTTGAGATTTTTAGAATTGAATCCGTGTCGGACGCAATTAGTATTAAGTAGTCGTTTGGCGTTCGGATCTCAAATACCATAATGCAATTTCAATACCGCAATTTCAATAACGCATTTCAATATTGCACCTTTCACTAACGCATTTCAATATCGCACCTTTCAATAACACATTTCAATATCGCACCTTTCAATATCGCATTTCAATTTCGCACCTATACTATTGCAATTTCAATTCCGCACTCTTTACTCACCTTATTTTAAGGTGATGTGGTTTTGTACGCACTTTCAATAATTCCTCTACTTATTGTGATGATGCTTTACTTGTTTATTGCTTTCATCACCTCACATGCTAAATCCAACAAAATACAAAGTTACATCAC
Organism: Spinacia oleracea; assembly: GCF_020520425.1. Lineage (NCBI taxonomy): Eukaryota > Viridiplantae > Streptophyta > Magnoliopsida > Caryophyllales > Amaranthaceae > Spinacia > Spinacia oleracea. The sequence goes on along the minus strand of NC_079489.1, from coordinate 134,615,990 downwards.
GCTTAACAAAGATAATTCTTGGACAAACCGCCCTTAGGTTCCTTTAATTAACTTTAAAGCAAAGTGATCACAATAAAAATAGGAATTCTATGTCCTAAATGAATGTTCAAACCAACATAGTGCCATGACTAGGGTTATCCGAAAATGCTTCTTGTCATGTACTCGAATACAATTTTTAAAGCTCGCCGAATAAGCGCGAACTTCGTTCCCTTGCCCGGATCTCACCCATCCGTTTCTAAGATTCAATGCCTTATCCACAAAGAGTCAACTTTGGTCTTTCCAAACCGGACCCTTAAAAATTGTTTGGTGGCGACTCCTTCGAAATCCAAATCTTTCAAAACCCCGTAAGGGAATCCAAAAAATTACGAAAAAACCCCCTAATGGCGACTCCGATGGGGAGTTCTGATTTCAATTACATTATACGAGCAAGCTTTGAGAAACTTGCCACTGCCACGCTCAAGTTTTGAATGCCAACATCAGCGTCGGGTGCAGGCCCCTGCACCAGACGCTGCTGCCTGCATTCAGCACAGTGGCTTCCAGTGGCTGGTTGACCATGCTGCTCAAGTTTTCAAGTGGGAGTTCAGTTCAGACTTTGAATTTCGAAGGGCGCTCCCAAACCTCGAGAATGAATGCCGAAAACGAGTTTTTCAAATACAATATTCGAGTACAATTTTCAATTTTTAGGCATGTCATGCATATTTCGAAAACCATATTTGTGCAAAAAGAATTTCTACCTTGCCCAACATGAATGTGTTTTACATTCGGATTAGCCCTGGGGGCAACGAAATGGTGACTCTCCATACGGTTCATGACTAAAGTGTGTGACCATTTCCGCGCCTACCGAAACTTGACACTTGCTTGACATTCCTGATGTTAAGTATGGAGGTCGTCAGCCAACCAACACCCTCATTTTGAGGAGGTGAAATAGTTATTGCCGGATCCGCCTCTTAGTCAAGCACCCTTTTGACACCCAAAGCCGACTAATTGCATCATACAAAACTTAGACCGACCTTAGGTTGAGAACTTTGCATGTCGCATTCATATCCATGTTAGTGTGACAACGTGCTATTTGTTCATTGTGTGGGCGTCTTTGCACGCGTGAATGACTAACCTCGAGTTCAAGCTTTGCCAAAACCATTAGCCTCCAACTAGGAAACCTAACCCCTAGGATCATCATTCAAACCTCATGCATCTAAAATCGCCGATTTAGGGTCTTTTAGGAGTGCCACTCCACTTGATTCAAAACCCTAAACACGCCTCACGCAAAAATTCCAAATTCAAAATTCAAATTCCAATCCAACGGCGTCATAATGCCGGCTTTTCAAGTCCAACTTCTATTTCCAATTTCCAACCCAATCCAACTGCGTCATAATGCCGGATTTTCCAATTCCAAATTCCAATGCCAAATTCAAGAATCAAACCCAACGGCGTCATAATGCCGGATTTTCGAGTCAAATTTCCAAATTCAAGTTTCAAGAATACAATCCAACGGCGTCATAATGCCGGTTTTTCTAGTCTAATTTCAAATTCCAAATTCAAGATTTAATCCAACGGCGTCGTAATGCCGGATTTTCTAGTCCAAATTCAAATTCCAAACTCAAAATTCAATCCAACGATGTCATAATGCCGGATTTTCTAGTCTAATTTCCAAATTCCAAAAATTCAAATCCAACGGCGTCATAATGCCGGATTTTCTAGTCTTACTTCAAAATTCCAAACTAAAAAACTCAATCCAACGGCGTCATACTGGCGGATTTTTAATTCAATCATTCAAACCTCCAAATCCTTGTTCAAAACTTCAAGTTCAAATTCCCAATTCCATGTTCAAAACCTCAAGTTCAAATGTTCAAACTCATGATGGCGTAATGTCAAATTTTCAATTCAACCTTTCAAACCTTAAGTTCAAATTTCCAAATCGATTTTCTTCGATTCAAACTTTCAAGTTTCAAGTTTCAAGTTCTATATTCCAAACCTCAAGTCTCAAATCCATGATTTCATAATGCCGGATTTTCCATTCAATCTCAAAATTCTATGATCAACACTTCAAATTTCCAAGTCCACGGCGGCATAATGCCGGACTTTTAAGTCTCAAATTCCTATTAAAATCCCTTTTTTCAAAAACCAAAGTTTCAAGTCCAATTTCAAATTCCTAGAACCTATGGAGGCGTAATGACGATTTTCAAGTTTAAAAATTCCAATCCTTCAAAATTCCAAATTCAAAGCCTCATATTCCATACAAAACTCCTCTTTTCAAATTCCAAGTTCAAGCTCCAAACCAAATTCGAATTTCAAAATTCACTTTCAAAACTACAAAAATTCTTACCTTCTATTGCTCCCAAATACGAAATTCAAAAACAATTCCAACGGGTTGAAAATCCCCAGAAATAATACAAGTTCTGTAATACCCCGATTCTAGACCTTATTAAAATACTAGTTTAAAATAAGGTCTAGAATCAGGGTATTACAGGTGGTATCAGAGCCAAGGTTAATTTTGGGTTCCATATGATCCTCATATCATGGCGTATGAATTAGGAATGGTATATTAGGTTGATTGAGAGTCAAGGAATGGATGAATTTCCTTTGGAATGATTCACTTAGAGTTTGTGATATTAGATTGAAGGATTAAGAATTTCAATTGTAATGTAGGGTTATAAAGGACTAGTGTTGAAGATTTTGAGTTGTAAAGCCAAGATGGCCTTATGCAATGAATCGAGTTATGGGGTCAGTAATTAGTTTTAGCGAATGAGAGTATTGTTAGAAATATGTAAATAAGGAAGACGTTTGGGAATGTGAGTAGTGGATCTATTAAGGAATCTTTGAGTTAATAATATGAAGTTGTGAGGGGGTCGAAAAAGCGCGAGGCTAATGCGTGACCTCGTCCCTCGTGGGTGTGACGATTATTTTTATTCAATCAAGTGTAATTGGATTTCCTGTGAGTTTACACCCAATTGACTAGTAATATAGGAGTCGCCATTCCGTTTTTAACGACAATGAGAAAAACTGACAAAACCCGGTTATCGTGACATAAAGGGAGTGCAATTATGTTTGACCACGACGGCCGTAGGTTCCCTTGTGATCCCTGGTGTGGGGATCTCTCAACATACACCCGCAAGGTAGAGATTGAGGGTTCGGGGGACTGTAACTACCGAGAGGAGTACTTCGCTCGTCGATAAATCCAGAGGCAGGATATCCTTACTAGCTCAGCATAAATAATTGAAGGGACATGCGTTAACTATTAAACTAATCTGAATTGATTTTAGCAATATGCAACATATGATACTAATTTGATCATGATTATCTGATTTAAATAGCATTAAGGGACCTAGCATGATAATCTGATTTCCCAAAAATATTATATTTGTTAGGCGTGATAGAACAATCAGATTAGGTTAGTTTAACAGTTCATAAAAAGGGCGAGGAAAGCAGTTAAATCATCGAAAAGGGACACATTACGACGCACCCTTGAGAGGTGCGTCACGCTTCTCAGAAAACTAACCACTTTGACTGTGCTATTTCTCCTTTTTATTTAACGAATCTCAATTATGGGACAGGATACGTTCTGTTCGATTTATGGATCGATTGCGACAGAACGTGTGAACAATTTCGCAGCGAGAGGCTTAGGCTAAGGGTTGGAGTCAATACTCAGAATATAATTATGTGTTGTGTGTGTTCTTTTCATGTCGAATTTAGGGGTCTATTTATAGGGAAGAGTTCGTGGAAAGATAGAATTGTAGAGTTCTAATCCACAAAGAATTAGGAAAAAACACGTACCCAGGTATTTTCAGCGCCCAGGCCTGGGCGCCGAAGATTTCGGCGCCCAGAGCCAGGCGTTGAAAATAGGGTCTGGGCTGTTTTCTTTAGTCAGATTCGGATTCCTGAAATCCGTAGAGTTTGAGATTTAATCGAGTCTTTTAGCGCGTATCAATTTTATGACGGAATGCGTCTGGGCCCGTTACGAACTCTAGGCTCGTTAGGATTTTAATTAATACGTAACTCTTATTTCCGAATCATATTAGGAATAGGATTCTCGCAGTTTTCTATCTCATTTAGGATTTATGTTGGAATGCAACACCTAATTCTGACAGGTTTCTATCCTTTATGATTTGCCACTTATAGAAGCTACCTTTTACGGCAGTTACTATTTTTAGCAGGTTTCCATAAATAGCAGGTTTCGGGTGAAATGAAATGGGGAATCGAGATTCGTTTATTTTATAGGAGATGCGTTGTCAAGTGGAGATTTATGCTTTCATCATCGAACCTTTCCCTTTCGGGAATGGGGAAAAAAGTAGGTTTCTACAGTTAGCCCCCACTTTGACTGAGTCTTGGAGTAAGACGATGGTCAAAGTATTAGACGGAGTACTTCACACAAGCCATGGTATACGTGACCTGTTTTGCGAGGGTCTCACGAGCCCCCGAGTGATAACATTTGACTTAAGGGTCATCACTTGAAGTGTCGACATATCCCTCACGTGTCATTGGGATTTGTCAACTGATAGTATAGAAACTTCCTCACTTTGTCATTGGAAGGATCTAAAGGTGCGTAGAAACTCCCTCACTTTGTCATTGGGAGTAGCTACAGATGTTTTCGAAATCAAAGCTATAAAGTGTAATTGGGCCTGGCCAAGCCTAATCACGAGGTAAAAAATGTTTTTAAAGATTCTCATTTTCAGGGCTAGCTAAACGAGAAAACCCCCTTGTTTTTATGGGACGTAAAACGAAGGAAAATCCAGCACATCGCTTTTTTGGAAAAAACGGAAAACCAATCCTTTTAATTTTTGGAAAAGGGAAAACCAGAAAAAGTTATCGCTGCAGCGACTAAGGACCTGCACGGTTAGTGATGCAGACCCCGCCGGCTAAAGATGGCGAGCCTGCCCGCTAAGGGTGGACACCCCGTCCGATAGAAGTGGACGAATCTGTTTTTGAAATTTGAAAATAAGGACCTACGCGGTTTGTGACGTAGACCCCGCCGGCTGAAGATGGCGAACCTTGTCCGCTAAGGGTGGACACCCCGTCCGATAGAAGTGGACGAATCTATTTTGAAATTTGTTTTGCTTTTTTGAAAATAAGGACCTACGTGGTTTGCGCCGTAGACCCCGCCGGCTGAAGATGGCGAGCCTATTTTAAATTTGAAGACTTTATTTTTGTCGAAAACTGAGGACCTGCGCGGCTAGTGATGCAGACCCCGCCTGCTGAGGGTGGGCGAGCCCTGTCCGCTGAGGGTGGACGTCCCTGAATTCGTTTTTTTTCGATTTGGGAACTCGCACGGTTTGTGACGCGATCTTGCCGACTGAAGATGGGCAAGTTCCTATTTCTTTGGTTCTTTGTGATTTCTTTTGAGAATTTCTTTTTATTCATTCTTGCAAGAGGGAATTCTTTCGAGGGATGCTCGAATTTAGTTGTAACCTGAACGTGGGCTGAAAACGTGTTCAGACGGATCTTTGTCTTGCGACCGTCCGCTTTCGTGATTTCGAGCTAGTCTTTACGGCTCGACTTGGTCTTTGATAAGAGGACCGTGCACAAGTGTCAGTGACGTCCTTTCGATGAGGTCGAACCTGTTGTTGTTATTTTTTGAGATATCCAAACATGATATGGTGTATGGCGCAGTCCGGGAATGTGATTTTGATCGCGCGCTCCTCGTTGGAGTCTATTTTTTTTCGCGAGCCCCCAAGCACTGGGGCTCGTCGGTTGTTTTTCGCATCTTGTAATCATGTTTGGGGTCATGCTCGTATGTGCGAGCGACCTTCTATAGTAGTGTGCTACTTTAGCGAAGCCGTGGAGTGCGACTTTAGTTTTCAGGCGACATCCGGTTTTAGCTTGGCCCGGATTAACCCTTTGACAGACAAACATTTTTTTTGGAAAACCAATGACTTGACGACACATATTTTTGGTGTTTCGAAGAATGACCATAATATTTAACTTGTTTTTTTTTTGAAAAGTGTACATAAGCATTTTCTGAGACGAGTCTAAGTTTCAACCAAGTTTTAATGTTATATTTTTTCTTGCTTATTTGGGAGCTAAAGGTGCTTTGGGCTTGATCCTACTTGCAATAGGGCCTCGTGTTTAGCAACACGGTCTTAAGTCCCTTCCTGTTCCGTGTTTTGTGAAATCTGGGCCTTCGGCTGCATTTTCAGCGCCCAAGGCCAGGCGTTAAACATTTCGGCGCCCAGCCGTGGGCGCTGAAAGTCTTTTCCTGGTGACTTCGGATTTCCTAACACGTTTCCGAATGGGATCAGGATGTCATTGGGTGCGTTCAGCTATATATAGGGGCTAGATACGTCCTTATTTTCCACCACTCTCAAATTCTTTCTCTCCTTTTGCTGTGCTCTAATTATTTATTGCTTTTGCCATGTCGATCCCTATTTTCTCACTCCAACGGACTGTTAGGCGTTGGCTACGGGCCCTTACTCCCATAGAAAAAGCTTTGTTAAAAGAATACCACTTAGAGACACTTTTAGGCTTACAACAAATTAATATTGATTATAACTTTCTGCATGCTGCCCTAAGCTTTTGGGACTCCGATCATCATGTTTTTGCCTTTCGGGGCAATGAAATATGTCCTTTGCCCGATGAATTTGCTGCGATCCTTGGTTATCCTACTGATGCTACTCCTGTTACTCCTGGCACTATTGAAGAGGGTAAAACAACCATAAGGGTTTTCCTAGGGCTAGATGATAACATGTTTGCTGAAATTGTTGTAGATGATAAGGTTAACTTGGCAAAACTTGTAAAACATCACTTTAGGCCTAGTAAGAATATGACCGAACAGAAATTGAATATTCGAGCCCTTGTATTTTGCTTGTTGAATCATTATTTGCTATCGAATAACAATGGTGAGTTCGGTGACATAAGGTTGATCCCCTTGATTAGCCAGATGGAAAGTTGCTATTCTATCATGCCGTTGGTTGTTGCCGAGACTTTGCTGAGTGCGGATGAGCTGAAGAAGGATGCCAAATCTGAACATTTTAAGGGAAGCCCCCTATTACTGTAGGTAATCGATTTTTCTTTGCGCGCGTACACGTCCGGACTGGGGCATATATTTCTAGATCCCTTTTGCATATATTTCTTTTCGCCTGGGGCTGAGTTTCAGCGCCCAGGGCTGGGCGCTGGAATTTTCGGCGCCTGGTCCTGGGCGTTGAAACTGCGCCCCAGGAACCGTTTTTTCTTTCTTTTCATTCTTTTGATTCGATCGTACCTGTTTTTGCAGATTTGGCTTGCGGAACGGCTTAGACTTTTGGAAGCTCCTGCCGATCCTAAACATTATCGCCCTATAGCTTTGGGTAACCGAAAATACTTGCACCAAGGCCAGGACGAGGCCGAATGGACCTCCCTTTTTACTTATGGTATTTGTTCTATTAAGTGGGTGGTACCATGGTGGGGTTTGACTACTATGACAGGGGGTTCTGATGTATCGGTTTATGTTTCTTTGTTGGGGCTATCTCGTCCCATTTATATTTTCCCTTACCGAGTCATGCGTCAATATGGTTTAAGGCAGACTATCCCCTTTTCTGATACGGTACCACCTAAGGTAGCGGCCTTTTCACAAACACGGGTCTTAGCGTGGGCTAAGTATTATGATGGTCTCCCGCGTTGGGCCGTAGCTACAAATGGCTTTGTGGGTCTTTCTGAAAACTACAAGTTGTGGATGAGCTCCGATGAAAAAGATGTGAGGACCGAGGCTCGTAATGGGGAGCCGGCTGAGCTTTTGATACCTCGTATTCGTGTTAAGTATGAGGGTCATGATTCTTCCAAACCTCGTACCTATAGTGTTAAGACTGTGAAAGCTCGTCCTGATCGAAAGCGAAAGGAAGTTCCTCCCCGTTCCAGTTTCAGGCCTAAAAAGATGCCTAACATGAAGGGGCCTGCTGTTGTTAAAAGAAATGCAAGCTCTCGCGGAGATCGTCGCCGGAACAATGTATGGGTTAGGAAGGCTCAGCCGCCTGTAGAAACGGTGGCTAGTCTTGTCGATGATAATAATCCTTCTCCCACCATTGCCTGTGCCCTTGAGGCTGAGCGGGCTATAACTGAGAATGTTTCTGAAGCCTTGGCATCTTTGGAAGTTAGTGTCCAGGAGCCGGTTGTTATGGAGATTGATATTGGGGCAGCGCAGAAGACTGTGGGGGTGGATCCTGCGAACATTGCTCTCTACAAGACTTTATTTGATGATCCGGAAGAACTAGAGTAATGTAGTTCTTGCTAGGGTGTAGGTGCCCTTTATTTATTTCAGTTGTGTTTGTTTTTATTCCTAGCACTTTGTTTTCCTTCTTATGATTTCTCAATAAAGGCGTATTTTTATTTTTCATTTTCATTTATTTTTATTTCTCCTCTTTTTTATGTATTTTATATGTCTAACACTTTTTGCACAAAGGATATATGTTTTTTTTTATTGGACCGAATCCTTGGTAAGGATTGCCTACGTATCTTGTCAGAATCAGGTCGCGCGTAGTTCTAGCTTTAGAATAAGTTCTAGTATGCCGGATTTCGGTAGATATGCCCTGAGGTGGAAACATATTACTTGATCGGTCAAATGAGTGAAGTATTATCTTTATTTCCATCTGCCGTTCTCTTTTTTTTTTTTTTTTGCCATAGGTCGCGTAAAATTCGATTAATTTGTATAGCTATATTCTTGGTAAACCTATTTGGATACGTACTGTACCCCCCAAGTGTTCGTTATTTTTCCGTTGTGTGCGGATAAAATGACGAGCACTTTCGAAAAGAAAACTTTTGGCAGGCAGAGAGTTTCAACGCCCAGGCTGGGGCGTCAGAAATTTCGGCGCCCAGCCCTGGGCGCTGAAAATGACTTGGGCGGTCAATCTTTGACCCTTTGCTTCACATGTTCTTGTGTTTATTTCTATTTCTTTTTTTTTGTGCCTTGATATTTTGCTCGTATTTAAAGTTAATTTTGAGGCTATTTTGGAGGCTTTTTGACTGTTAGCGTGAAATGCATTTTTGTCCGGATTAATTTTTTCTATTGGTGACTCGAAACAGTTTTGAAAATGGAGTTAGGGTGCGGAGGTTATGAAGACCTTTGTGTAGGCTTTGGAGGTGGGTTGTTAGTGAAGGGTATGATGGAATCTATGTTTTATGAATCTGTTTTTTGGTAACATTTGCATTGTTTTGGATTTTGATTTCCTTTGATTTTGGGTTGCATGGATTGGCTCTTATGATGACACTGGTTGGCTTTTTAGGTTTTGGGGATATGAATGGGATAGTGTGGTTTATTTTGTGGGTTTCGGGAATTGGTTCCCATGGCACTATTTCAAAACCGAGTGGGCTTTGTTTGTTGGGCCTAGAGTGGGCCGCCTCTTTATTTTTGTATTTTGCAAGTACATTTAGTGTTTATTTAGTGTTAGAATAAAATTTTTAGGAGAAATATTACGCCTTTATTGATTCGGAAAGTAAGGAAAACACACTGAAATAAAACTGACCTATATTCTAAGCGGCCTTAGGACCATCTAAAGTCTCTATTATTTTTTCTATCAATCTAAAGAACTACTAGGCGCTTTTTACTAATGGTGCTCTATGTGGCTCAAGCCTGGGGATTAGTCTCATAAAACTTCGGTCCTTCACCGGTACTCATCTTGAATTCCATTCCTTTTGCATTGACCCACTGATATGTCTTCACCCATCCGTTCTCGACCTCTTCTAGTGTTGATGCAGGAGAGATTAACCGGGTTGGATCGAAACCTTCATCTTGTAAAGCTAGGGTAGTCGTCACAGTCTCGTTCTCCATAGGCCTCGATTCGTTAAACATGTCCATAGAGCCTGGTTGTCCAATATTTCAGCTGTTTTAGTCTTGGTAAGTTGGGGTGCCTCATCCAAGGTGTGGCAGTCATGGAAAATTTCAAATCCGGGTTTTAGCAAGCCATCCTGAACGAAGGGTTCAGGGAAATCACAGCATGGGTGTTCTTCTCCTTCCCGAACGAACATTCCGTTAAGGGTCCTTTGATATGGGGGAAGGAGGGTGGTTTGTTTGGCTTTGTTAAGGCGTAGCCTAGATAGGCGGTCAGCAATATCTTCCTCCGTTGGTTCATAACCTAAGCCAAAGGGAGTAGATTTTTCGGGAAAAGGATGGAATGTGTATTCCTTCTTCCTTATGCCCAATGGGGTTCCTGGGAAATAACCTTGAGCTAACAACATTCTAGGGATGACTCGGGATGCATGCGGGTCTAGGAATGCTGGATCATAATCTTCGATGAACTGGATGGTTTCTTCCATTTGAAACCCATAAAGGTTGTCTGCAGTTTCGGCCGTTCCAACCATAGTACAACTGACGTCGAGAGGAGGGGCGCGGATTTCTAGTATTACCCCGTTATGGTTAAGTTTAACCATTTGGTGCAAGGTAGAAGCCACACCTCCTAAGTCATGGAGCCAAGGTCACCCCAAGAGGAGGTTGAAAGTGGGCTTGATGTCGATTATTTGAAACTCCGTGGTACGTGCCACAGGCCCGGTTTGTATGGTAAGGTTGATTTTTCCCAATACAGGCCTTCGGGAGTTGTCATAAGCTCGTACCCCTTGCGTGGAGGTTTGGAAGTCATTGTTTCCTAGCCCCAAGCAATGGGCGGTTCGCAATGGGCAGACGTTAACTGCCGAACCATTATCTACGAGCGCTAGGGGGATGTTTTGTCCTTTGCATCCAACCACTAGGTAAAGGGCTTTATTGTGAGCACCCCCCTCTTTGGGTAAGTCTTTATCGGTGAAAACTATGGCCTTTTCTCCGGCATCTCTCGTGACATGGCTAACCAATGAGTTAGGTGTGATATCTGTAGGTACTAAGATGAGGTCAAGTGAGCGAATAAGCTTTTCGCGATGTTCCTTTGAAGTACACATAAGATCCCAGATGGTAATCTCGGCCTTGGTTCTTTTTAGTTGTTTCAGGAGAGGATTTTCAATGACTTCCGCGACGGTGGCGTGCCGTCCATTCTCAGGAGTTTGCCTAACCGGGATGTCGTCCATAGGAGGTGGGTGAATATCCGGTTGGTATATTCTTCCGGATCGGGTGAGGTTGTCGACCTCGGGCTCCTGAGGGGTGGTGTCAATGAGAGCTTACCCGGGCCAAGTTTCAGTGAAGAGGTCCTGGCCCGACACTTGAGATAGGTAAATATCTTCAGCATCATCATTCCACACACCGCACACTTCCCTCTCGATTCGATCCATAGGGACCACAGCGAGTGGTGCACCTTTAGGTGTAATATACACCGTGGGGTCGAAATTCTCTGGTTGGTCGAGAGAGATGTGACAAGAGCCGAGTGGGCTCTTGTTGTTGTTGGGTTTGCCAACGTTAGGGAGAGGTATCACTTCATCCTCTATCATGTCCTGGATCGTATGTTTTAGATTCCAGCAGTTTTCAGTGTCATGCCCATTTCCTTGATGGAATTTGCAGTAAGTACCTTCGACCTAATATTTTCTTTTGACAGGAGGGTCACGGGTGGGGCCTATAGGTCTCAACTTTCCTTGATTGGTTAGTCTTTCAAAGGCTTGTACCAAAGTCGACCCGAGTGGGGCAAACTTTCGGTCTCGGACCCATCTTCCAGGGTTTCTTCGGGCGGGAGTCTCTTCTACAGCATGGACTTCTTGGGTTTGGGATGTGTTACCCCGATTATAGGTGTTGTTCTTATATGTGGGTTTGCTTTGTATGGCTTTGGCGAGGTCGTCCTCGATCTTTATTCCCACATCATAAACTCTTTTGAAAGTGTCAAGTCCCAGGTACCTAAGGTGTTGTCTGTAAGCCGGGTCCAGGTTGTCAATGAATTTTTGGACCAATTCTGTTTCGGGAGGCCTATTGATTAGCTGGGCCGCCTGGTCCCTCCATCTAGCAAAGTAGGTCGTGAAACCCTCATTTTTCTTTTGGAAGAGAACTTCCAGCTCGCGCATGGTGACTTGGAAATCCATGTTCGACGAGTATTTCTTGATGAAGACATTGACAAAGTCTTCCCAAGTGGGGAAGAGCTTAGGGTCCTGGTGATAGTACCATTTGAGCGGCACAGGTTCCAAGGACAAGGGAAAGGCAGGTAAGTACATGGACTTGTCCACGCCTTTCAAGTTCATGGCATTCACAAAGCTCAGTAGATGATCACGGGGGTTGTCCGTGGCCTTGAACTTTGGTAAGTCAGATGAACTGAACTTTTCTGGTAGTTTGCCAGGGAAAGGTTCAGGATCGAGGGAGAAGTATTTGCTCCCCATGGTTTGCTGTAGGACCATTTTTTCAATCCTCTTCTCGTTATCGAGGTCATTTTTGGCTTGCGCAGCCGCTAAAGCTTCATTTTCCATTTTTAGTTGGCCCATAAGTTGGGTCATTTGGACCATCTGGTCTCGCAAATCTTCGATGGACATGTTTGAAGGTGCGAATCGAGGTTGGGGAAGCGGAGATCCTTGAAATGAGGGACGACGGACGGAGCTTGGAGTCACTAAACCTGATGTTGGTTATGTATCTTCGAGACGCACTAACCGTTGATTCTCTGATCGGCACCAAGTGGCAGGACCAGTCCTACGCATAAGATAAGCTAAGGTTTAGGTTCCCAAAGTTTCAAGCATTATTTAGTCTACACTTCGACTCTCTAAATTGGTTTTTCACTTTTCCTTTTGTCGGTACACTTTTTGGTTTATTTATTTATTTTGGTCATTCTTTGGATTTTCGAAACACTTGCCCGTGTGACATTCATAGTTATTAGCACGTTCGGTTTTGGTGCCGAGCATTGTCGTCGTAGGAGGCCTAACAACGACACAAAGAGTTATTAATTTTTTCACGAGTCGCTTTTCAAATCGAGTGCTTTTCTTACGCCCTCGTAGCAATTCTTTTTACGAACATTTTTTGTGCTACGTATTTTCCATTCGCGCGGGTACCGAGGCTGCTGCGCTTGACCAGAAGGCCAAGCAGCAACTTCAGCGCCCAGCGAGGGGCGTGAGAAATTCTGGCGCCCAGCCAGGGGCGTTGAAAATGCGTCCCTGGCTGATTCTCTTTTTCTGTTTGCGTCTACTTCTGCTTATGAGATTTCGATTTGCGTGCTGGCCTAATAACGTCCTCTACGCGTTGCAGCGTTTGTGGGGTTCGTTACAGGCCATCCCGAACGTCGTTTATTTTTGTGGCGATCATTCGGGTTTGCGGAACACGTGTTTCGGTATAACTCCTTGGCAAATTAGTCTATGAATGTTTGGGCAGTTTTTTTTAGGTCGTTGGTTTTCTAGGATAGTTTGCCACACACAATCACATATTTCGCTACACATAACTACATTAGAAACATGGATTTGAAATTAAATATATCACGTAGTTTATGATAGGCTTCTATGGGTAGTTTATTTGCGCCTGGCTTGGTACCGCTTCTATCGTAGATCCAACACATGCCCCGGTCGAGGTAGTGTCTTCAACAGACGAATTTCGCCCAAGAGGCCAACCCGCAAGTGCAAGCCAAGGGGGCATGCAGGTGAGAGGGACCTAATGAGCGAGCGATTGGGTTCGGGATAGGTGTACTACCTGCACAAGTACCGAGTGGGCAACATGCGCGGCGTATGCACCCCCTTATTGGCGGAAAAAGGGTATCCTTAGTCCCGACTCCCGAGGGAGCCGAGATTCGTTATGCGGTTCTGCCCGTTCACATTAATATGCTGATTTTCAGGTCGTCCCAACTTGATGGGGAAATAAACGCGGGGTAGGATCGTTTCACCCTTCGGCTATTTTGATTACCTACAAGCACGAGTATTTCCTTCACTTTCCCAGTGGAGTCGCCACTGTGAGGGGGTCGAAAAAGCGCGAGGCTAATGCATGACCTCGTCCCTCGTGGGTGTGACGATTCTTTTTATTCAATCAAGTGTAATTGGATTTCCTGTGAGTATAGGAGTCGCCATTTAGTTTTTAACGACAATGAGAAAAACTGACAAAACCCGGTTATCGTGACATAAAGGGAGTGCAATTATGTTTGACCACGACGGCCGTAGGTTCCCTTTTGATCCCTGGTGTGGGGATCTCTCAAAATACACTCGCAAGGTAGAGATTGAGGGTTCGGGGGACTGTAACTACCGAGAGGAGTACTTCGCTCGTCGATAACTCCAGAGCCAGGATATCCTTACTAGCTCAGCATAAATAATTGAAGGGACATGCGTTAACTATTAAACTAATCTGAATTGATTTTAGCAATATGCAACATATGATACTAATTCGATCGTGATTATCTGATTTAAATAGCATTAAGGGACCTAGCATGATAATCCGATTTCCCAAAAATATTATATTTGTTAGGCGTGATAGAACAATCAGATTAGGTTAGTTTAACAGTTCATAAAAAGGGCGAGGAAAGCAGTTAAATCATCGAAAAGGGACACATTACGACGCACCCTTGAGAGGTGCGTCACGGTTCTCAGAAAACTAACCACTTTGACTGTGCTATTTCTCCTTTTTATTTAACGAATCTCAATTATGGGACAGGATACGTTCTGTTCGATTTATGGATCGATTGCGACAGAACGCGTGAACAATGTCGCAGCGAGAGGCTTAGGCTAAGGGTTGGAGTCAATACTCAGAATATAATTATGTGTTGTGTGTGTTCTTTTCACGTCGAATTTAGGGGTCTATTTATAGGGAAGAGTTCGTGGAAAGATAGAATTGCAGAGTTCTAATCCACAAAGAATTAGGAAAAAACACGTACCCAGGTATTTTCAGCGCCCAGGCCTGGGCGCCGAAGATTTCGGCGCCCAGAGCCAGGCGTTGAAAATAGGGTATGGGCTGTTTTCTTTAGTCAGATTCGGATTCCTGAAATCCGTAGAGTTTGAGATTTAATCGAGTCTTTTAGCGCGTATCAATTTTATGACGGAATGCGTCTGGGCCCGTTACGAACTCTAGGCTCGTTAGGATTTTAATTAATACGTAACTCTTATTTCCGAATCATATTAGGAATAGGATTCTCGCAGTTTTCTATCTCATTTAGGATTTATGTTGGAATGCAACACCTAATTCTGACAGGTTTCTATCCTTTATGATTTGCCACTTTTAGAAGCTACCTTTTACGGCAGTTACTATTTTTAGCAGGTTTCCATAAATAGCAGGTTTCATGTGAAATGAAATGGGGAATCGAGATTCGTTTATTTTATAGGAGATGCGTTGTCAAGTGGAGATTTATGCTTTCATCATCGAACCTTTCCCTTTCGGGAATGGGGACAAAAGTAGGTGTCTACAGAAGTATTGTGTATTAGTGTTTTATCTTTATGCTGAATTTAAAAGCAAATGAATTTGATAATAAGGAAAGTGATTTGAGAATATTGGAGTTTTAAGGTTTCAAAGTTTCTTGGGTAATTAAAGTCAACCTTGGTTTGTTGGAATGTGAAATAAGATGATTGATTTTCATCGTTGGGGTATTACAAGTTCAATTTCCAAATGCATTCCTAGCGGATTGAAAATCCCCAGAAATAATACAAATTCAAATTCCAAAAAAATTCATACGGGTTGAAAATCCCTTGAAATAATACAAACTCAATTCTCAAACTCTTTCAATGGGTTGAAATCCCCCTGAAATAGTTCCAACGGGTTGCAAATTCCGGAACAAATAATACAAAATCCAATGGGTTGAAACTCCCCTAAAATATTTCAAACTCTACTGGTTGAAATCCCCTTGAAATAATACAAAATCCAAATTTTCTTCTCATGGGTTGAAACTCCCCAAAAATAATACAAATCCAAATCCGAACTCTCTTCCCGGTTTGAAAGTCCCTTGAAATAATGCAAATTCAATTTCTACATTTCTATCGGGTTGAAATTCCTCTAAAAAATTCCATACTATATGTCGGGTCGAAACTCCCTTAGAATATACAAAATCCAAAGGGTCGAAATTCCCTTTCAATATTCCGAGTTTTAGTAAAATGGTACAAGGAGGAAGCCTCCACAAAAGAATGAAGCTCCTTTCAAAAATACTTCCAACGGGTTGTAAGTCCCGATACTAGTACAAATTCTTATACAAATCCCAATAGGTTGAAATTCCTTTCAAATATTTCCCACGGGTCGCAAACCCCGAATACAAATACAAAATTCCGAGTCTTTAGAGTGGCACTTAGAGTCAAATCTAGGTCTCATTCATTGCATGCATATCATACCATGTGTCGGGAAGTCCAAGTTCTAAATTCAAGTCATGTGCTAACTAGGTGCTCGGACTCATTTTCTCAAAAGTCAATTCAAGATGACTTCATTGGCAACGGCTGAAGCTGAGCTCTATGACCGTGTTGAGGAAGCCGAGGCTCGTATAAGGGCCCTCGAAGACAATCAAGAAACTCTTTTCAATGTTGTGGGTCCTTTCGAAGTAGAGGAAATCTTTCATAACCAGAGGCCCGCACTTGACCTTTTGCAGCCCGATGAAAATTCGGAGTCCGGGTTTGTTACTGGGTTACCTCAAGAAGACATTTGTGGGATATGGGCCAGTGACGATGAAGATGTATACCATGATCCCCCTATTGAGAACATATATGATGATGAATGTCAAGAAATTGTGAACGCCAATTGGTACTTAGACACCAAGGCAGAGAACAGTGTTCAGGTCGTGACTCGATCCGTCCGAATTCAAGAGCCAGTCAGCAGGACAACACCGGCAACTAATGTCCCTCCACTCACTGAGAAAAATCCCTTGATCAAAAAATTGAAGCGTACAAAAGTAGAGGTCAATATTTGGCAAATGATGGCTTCCTCCGTTGAGCATCGCACTGCTCTAATCAATGCTCTCGTCAAGCTGAATGTCACCCCGGAGATTACTCCTGACGAGCTGGTTGGGTTACTAACAAATCTGGAAGAAGGAATTACCTTTACGAATGAATACCTCCCGCCCGAGGGGGTAAGACATCACAAGGCGCTCTATCTAACTGTTGAATACAAAGACAAAATCATCCCCATGATCCTAGTAGATAATGGATCGGCCATTAATGTGTGTCCTCTTCGCACGGCTGAAAATTTGGGCTTCACTCCTAGTGACTTTTCTAGCTCCTCTCAAGGTGTTCGCGCCTATGACAATACTCGTCGGGAAGAAATGGGAACTCTCACACTTCTACTCCGAACGGGTCCAATTGAGCGCAAGGTGAGCTTTCACGTGCTCAACATCAAAGAAAGCTTCAATCTCCTTTTGGGGAGACCTTGGATCCGTGACCTCAAAGCTGTACCATCTTCACTCCATCAGAAAGTTCAAATGGAGGTCCAAGGAAATATAATCACTCTAAATGCATCCCATCCAAGAACCAAGATAGCTGACAAAGCTTTGATATTAATATAACATGATGACAATGATGAAGACCTTTGGGGGTTCAGTGCTGAAGTAGGAGCCATCGAGTCCAAATTGAATCCCATGGCAAGGCGTATGTGTAGGGGAATACAGTTAAACATACATAACATGTGCGGAACATCCCCAAAGCTAGGAACCATGTATAAAGCACAATTTAAGCATACTTACATTTGAAGCGTGTTTTCCCGAGTATAGTATCAACGAACACGAACAAAGAACTCCACTTGTCGTTCCTCTACTTGGTTCACCGACAAGTTCAGATCCGTCTTGATAATCGTAGCATAGACAATCACTCAAGAGTTTTTGCTTTTTGGGAAGAACACATTCATGGAGGCAAAAAGAGAATTAGGGTTTATCTTTTCTCCTAGGGTTGTGTGTAATCTGAATTGTGTGCTAGAAAAACATAAGTTTAGGTTATTAAAATAACCTAGATAGTAAGCAAGCCAACCGACCAAGGTCTAAGGCCATTGGCCGGCCAGCAAGCCCACGAGGGGCTTTATGCGCGCACAACAACGTTGGCCGCGGGCCGCGAGCTGCTGCTTGCTTTGTGCCTTGTCCGCGCGCGCCACACAACAACAAGGCTTATGGGCCAGCGCTGCATTGTCATGCACGCTGCGCCCATGGACCTTGCGCTTGTGCCCTCCGGCTCGTGGGTTGCTTTCGTATTACGATTAAATTATCCTTCGATAATTTATTTATCGTTTCGTACTTGACGATCCAATGTCGTACGATACGATTATTCGTCTCGCCTAGCTTACGAATATACGCAATACGATATACAATTTCACGATCCAATGTTTAATCGTATAATTATGTTTCTCCGAACTAATTTCCCGAAAAGCTATTAAATGAATTTCCGATTCATTTAATCCGGTGATCTGTTACATGCCATTGGTGTGACCTTATAGGTTCAGTCAAGAGTAAGCTGTGAGCCTAACATAGATTAGAACTCACTGATCGGAAGCATTGCTCCAGCTAGCTGTTCCGATCACTTGATCTTACTGAATTAATTTTTCGTAATTAATCTGAACCTTGGTATTAGATAATGCACCTTGGGTGAAGGACATATTTCCTTCAGTCTCCCACTTGTCATTCAGACAAGTGTGCATTCACATTCCTTTGTCGCTTAGTGTTACTTGCTGAACATAAGGTAAGATCCAAGCCATCCTTATTAGGTCCAGAAGTGTTTCTCAGGTTACAGAGCTCAACTGTTAAACTTTTACAGAAGGTTAAGCCTTAACCATTCTGAGCACGGCCATGCATTTTCACAGTATCTAACTCTCCGAGAGGCCTTGTTACACAACAACACCATATCCTATCAAAGATAGGAGGACAATCCATTCTTGCAATCTATGAACACTCACTTTGATTCATAGTACGCCCAATAACTGCTTTTATAGCTTCCTTTTACGGTGCGACGTTTAGCTAGTATCAAAGCGAACTAATTCTCAAACGAGCAGACATAATCACTCATGTTCTGAGGAATGGTTCTAATCACCATTAATGAGAACTACTTATGGCATGACTTTAATCTCTTAAAGTGTCCTCATGGTCAATCCGATACAAGATCCAATAAGTATCTATGCAAATGATTTCTTACATCCAGTCCATCTAGTTCAAGAAACAGAACTATAAATCAACTTGCAATAATCTTCATTAGTCATTGGTCGTCCAACCTTTCAATGACCTGGATTAGGGATCTATAGACACCTAATTTGTGTCTCCCCTCTAGGATGATGACGATACCATTATCCTTACTAGGTGGTTGGAATAACTCCAGGCGGAAATCCCAATTGCTAAGAACATTTCCAAATTCAAAATCCAAAATCCAATTCCCGAGGCCGTTCCCCTCCCGGAACTCGGTACAAAATACAACTTTCAAAATCCAATTTCAAAATCCAAGTACAATCTCATCTAGTAGACCATCCCATTGGTTTTACTAGGCCTTTTCCACTCAAAATCATATAAGGCAAGTCAAATTCGGGCGCCGACCCACAAAACCGAGCATGCTGGGCCCCGTCCCGTAAAACCGGAATTCAAAACCCGAGAAAGGCTTGTTTTTAGACGCAAAATAATGCCTTAACTGAAGGAAATAATGCCCTTGGTCCAAGTATGCATTCAATGTTAAGTCTAATAAATGCGGTTCAGTATTAATTAACAAGTTAATAATTCAGTGAGATCAAGTGAGCTGAATGCCTAGCTAGAGGACGTTTCAGTTCAAGTGGAATTAATGATATTAATCCACAACTTACTCTTGACTGAACCCGTAGGGTCACACAAATAGTACGTAAACGGATCAAGTATTTAATGGCATTAAATACTCCATCTATGGATATTCGGAATCGACGGATCTTGGTTTCAGTGGGAGCTGAGATCGTCACAAGCAAGAAAAGAATACTCCGGAAACGATGATATTACCGGAAACGGAAATATGGATCGTATCGGAAATATAAATATTATCCAAGTCGTAGATGTTGCCGGAAACGGAAACATGGTACGTATCGGAAAATATTATCGGAAATGGAAATATTGCCGGAATCGGAAATATTGCCGGAAACGAAAATATTGTCAGAATCGGAAATATTATCGGAATCGGAATATAATTCCGGAAAGGGAAATATTAAATATTTGTTCGAAACGGAAATTAATTCCGGAATCGGAAATATTAAATATTGATCGTATCGAAAAGAATTTCGGAACCGGGAATTTAATCGGAAGCGTATCGTACGAATAAGCATCGGACGAGGCCTGCCGGACGAAGGCCCAGAACGAAGCCGGGCCATCGCCCAGCAAGCCAAACGCGCGCCACACGCCAAGCCAAGGCAGCGCCCAGGCCCACCGCAAGGCAGGCCCAGCGCGCGCCAAGACCACGGATGTGTGGGCCACGTGGCGTGGGCTGCTGCTCGCAAGCACGCGCATGGGCGGCCCTTGTGGCTGCCGTGCGTGTGTGTGTTTGTGTTCATGCACGATTCCTAAAGCTATTAGGATTTGGTATATGATTAAATTCCTATTCCTAAAAGGATAAATTAATTAATTAGAGTTCTTATAGGATTCTAGTTTAATTAATTCGTATCCTAGTAGGATTCCAATTCCCTTTCCATACCTCTATAAATAAGAGCCTAGGGTCATAATTTATAGATACAATTGAAGTATTCTAAAAGGTAAGTTTTTGAAAGAAAAATTCAGCCATACACTTGCTACACAATAGCCTAAAATTCCTAGTAACCTTAAGGGCGATTCTAGTTGGTCAAACTTGAGGCGGATCCGGACGTACTGTGGACTATCTACGGAGGGACGACACTTGGAGTCCTGAAGACTTGTTCTTGTTCGGTTCGGGCGCAGCTAGGGAGGGCACGCTACAAAGTGTATGCTCCTAAATTATGCTAAATGATTATGTGTAAATAATATGTTTCCTGGCATTAAGGTTTTTCCGCATGATTTATGTTTTGTCATATGTATCATAACCCTACAGTGGTATCACGAGCCTCTTATTATTTTCATAATCTAAATTGCATGAACATGGTTAAATTATACAAATTTGCAAGGAATTAAAAGGGGTGATTAATTTTCGTAATTGTTAATTAATTGCAAATTGCGTTTATTTAATTATATGTACGCAGTTTTTCGGCAGAATGTTCGTTACTCAACCAAGTCGAGTGATTTTTGTGTCAATTCCGCATGTAAAAGGCATTCTAAAATTTTGACAAAAAAAGTACTTTTCGCCGAAACCCAGAATTCCCAAATTCGAAGCCTAACTATGACTTTTCGAAGGTTTTAGTTTTTCGAACGCAAAAGTTTGTAAATTTAAGATGTTAAATTAAATATTTGCGATTCTTGTTGATAAATCTTGAATTTTTGATTGACCTACTGTATATGTTTAACAAGTTTGAATGCCTAGCCTTGTTAATTATGCAATCTAATTTGTAATTATAATTAATTTGTTGAAAATTCGAATAATTTAGAATTGATTTGATTTTCATAATTAATTAATAATTTAATTAGATACCTATGATTAAAAACCACCATAAAAATTGTTACTTTGTGTTAAATTTTAAATTTTTATGACCTAGATTTAAATCCATGTTAATCGGAAATTATTTAATTAATAAATTTTCGATTTTTCGCCCTAAAATTATGAAATTAATATGATTTATTAATTTGTCATTAATTTTGGAAATAAAAGTTTTAATTTTTATGCAATTCGCTCATAAAACTTGCACGCACAAAGCAATGGACGCTACGTGTTACCCTTAAGGGGTTTTGTATAGTGCGGGCATGCGACGACGAGCAAGGGAGCTCGTCGCCCATGCGGTACGAATGCAGCGAGCAAGGCAATGGTGCGCGAGCACAAGGCAGTAGCTCTGCCTTGTGTCGTGTGCTATGCGCGATGGGCGAGTGGGCAAGGGCGAGAGGCAAGGCAGCAAGCAGTCGCGTGTGGGCAGCAAGCGAGCTACGCCACAGCGCGCACTGCCTCGCGTAGCGAGCGCGGGCTCGCGCGAAGCGAGCGCTGGCTCGCGTGCAGCGAGCAATGCCTCGTGCAGCGAGCGCTGGCTCGCGTGCATCGAGCGCTAGCTCGCGTGCATCGAGCGCTGGCGCGCGCAGCCAGCACTGGCTCGCGTGCTTCGATTGATGCCTTGTGAGGGTGAGCAGCAGCAGACGCGACGCAGCACATAGGCTGCGCGCATCGTGGCCAGCGATGGCTGCGTGCCTGTGGCCTATGGCTGTGCGTTGCGTGGTGATGTGCGTACCTTGTGTTACGATTAAATCGTTTTAAAATTTTAATTTGAAATTTTCAGTTCATGTAATTTTTATTAATTTTAAAATTAATAATTTAAATTGTTTTCTTGGATTTTAATTTTGAATATTATAATTATGATAAATTTTATTTATTCTAATTATTTTACTAAAATTAAAAATCTTGAATTAATTTAAATTCGACTGAAAATAAATTAAATGAGTGGATTCAATTATAAATTTATATGAGCTTTAAATTTTAATTAAATTTGTATGTTTCCGGTTAGACTAGAAATACATTTTTATGTTTAAAATTAGTAAAGCATATGAATTTATTGGTTTAAGTGGGAGCCCTTTTTAGTCATAGACTCTTGATTAGGTCTACAAATCCTTTAAGGTTAAAACAACTTGATTAGAATTAATAAGGACTGAATAATTGGTAGATTATTGGTGCCCTTGATTAATTGCTGCAAATGTTTATGTGATGCATACAATGTGTTTTAACTAACCAATTATGTGGGCCATTCATGATAATGAATGGGTGAATGGTATATATTGTATATGTACTGTTTTTCAGGTAATGAAGTGACTAGTATGGCCCAAATAGGATAGAAAATATGGTCTGCGTACCATTAATTTGAATGTAATTGGTCTAAAGCACCAAATTTGTTTTTCAATTTAAATATGGCCTGCGTACTATCAAATAGTTGTAATTAGTTTAATTATAGCTTATCCTATTTGAAGAAAATGGCGCCTCCCACGGTGAAATTCAAGACGAAGTTTCCATTTTCGAGACGGACTTTGAAGTTGAAGCTTCAAGATGAAGTCGGGCCATACTAGATCACATTTATCTTATGCATGCTTTAAGTTATTTATTGCTTTAAATATGTCTTAATTATGCATGAGATTGTGGCTTGATTATGCTGCATGATTAAAGATTTTAGTTCACTTAAAATCTAACCAACATAGTAAGAGCCTTAAGTTCCAAACTTAAAAATTGAGTTAAAAGGTGCCATGCCAAAATAACACTTACTTGGATATCCTTTACATCGATCTTAGTAATAGTTTTCGCTCAGCGAGGTGTTACTTATTGGTCCTAAAAGGGCAAGGTACACAAATAATTGTCAGTACATGTTAGTTTTGGTGAAACTCAACGATATAAGTAAGGAGTCCTTTTATGTCGTGGCAAAATCGATAGGTTTACCTAATAAGTTCTTAGACGTACCTATCAACCAAGAGTAGTTTCTAGACTATTAGCAAAAGGCTTTTGCTTACCTAAAATATTTTAGAATTGAGTCAAAATACATAATGTGCTTAATTCTTCAATGATTTTAGGGTCATGGAATCATTTTATTCACACCTGCCGGAACAATAAATTCGAATAAAATGCTAATGACTTGTTTAAATTGCATGATTGCTTTAATTTTCAAGTTATTACTCATGATAAATGTTTAGACTTTGCATGCTGCAATGTATGTTTTAATTATTGTTTATAAT
Organism: Spinacia oleracea; assembly: GCF_020520425.1. NCBI lineage: Eukaryota > Viridiplantae > Streptophyta > Magnoliopsida > Caryophyllales > Amaranthaceae > Spinacia > Spinacia oleracea. The sequence goes on along the minus strand of NC_079489.1, from coordinate 134,592,516 downwards.
TAAATATCTTGCACTGGAATAAATACTTTTAGAAAGGTAACAGTAAATTTCCTCGATTGGTAGTGAGTCCAAGAACGATTCACGGAAATGAGAGAAAGTGAGCAATTTAAAATGTACGTTTCTTATATCGACTTTTATGGTTGTTTTCGAGTATCAAAGTCGAATGGCTAACCGATTGGTGCTTGTGAATTCAAAATACGCTGTAGTTTTGAGATCATAAAGCATTGAGTTTAAACGCTCAGCTTTACCAATGGTTAACAACCTAAAATCTTTTTCCATTTAATTCTCGAATGAGTCTAGTCCTTAGACATTCGAATAGATCGATGCTTAGAGAACTTTAGAAGCTTCTGGTAAGATCATCTAGTTGAAACAGAATTTTCAACATAAATAAAATGGTAAGAACTTTGTTGGAGTGACATTGGACATGTCTAAACAAAATATAAAAGTCAACACTAAAGAATACAATTCTTAAGACTATAAGAAAGGGTACAAGAAATAGGAAAGCAAGGAACAAATGAAAGAAATTTTTACGATTTCGTTTCTACCTATAAGTTTATGTTTAAAGAGAAGTGACCTAGCAATCAAACTTCCTTGGTATCATATACCGCTTGAGGTTTTTACTTCGGTAATAACTCAAACAATGGAAGCTAGGCTACACTATTGACCTACAAGTGGGAAATGAAGCATGGCAATGCTACATTAGTTGTAGGGTCATCTAGTTTGTTTTAAGTCCTTTCAAAGGCTGGAACTTAATGGCTATTTTGTTCCATAATCAGCATACCTAAATTTCTGCTTCAAACACAGAAAGACTCACATTCAAAAGAACAAAAACAATGCTTGTTTGTTTGTTTATTTGAATGAAATGGTTATTTACGGGTTGAGTCAATATGCTTAATTAAAAACAAACAACTCTTTAACAATAAAAACTTTACTAGGTTCAAATCAACCCCTTGATTTGTGTTCCACTAATCTTTGTCATTGTTACTTAGACCATGTCAACAAGTTAACATTCAAAAGCTCTGTTTTGATGGACTTTTGAAAGTTGATTGATTTCTATATCATTCAAGACAAGCTAGTCTTACTTGTTGAAAGTAATAAAAAATATGAACTATTGTTAGAACGCCTAGACAATAGAGTTCAAAGCTAAAGAAAGATTTTATGACTTTATTATTTCACATGGATTTGAGTGCATATAGGTTTATTTACTCAAAGTGATATAAGTTTGAATCTGTTTGGCTAGTTCAAAGATTCAGAAGTATAAAATCCACTTGGCAAGAAATCATAAAGTTCTAGGATAGATCATGTTAATGATTACTTGAGACCAAAAATGATCATCAATGATTGTGTGTTGTAATTTCACGATCTAGCTCCATAAGATATGGCATATCTAAGTTGGAACGATTGAAGTCAATTAGTACTTGATTCGATCAATGATGAATCATAAAGACTTTTCCTATAAATTCTAAAACAAAATGCTCAACTACCACCAAACTAAACCAAATTCGTCAAAACTATTGAAAAGTAATTTCAGAATATCTTTTCAATAATTATATATCTAGAGAGTTGCTAAACTCAGTGGGAGCTTAGTGTTTGTCATTCGACAAACTAAGGCCCAAGTATAGATATACGTTTCATTGTGATTTATTCAAATGAGACACAAGGGTATTGTTTCTACCACGAATTTTTGAGAACATAATTTTTGTTTGCTCGAAATAATGTCCTTTTGGAGATTCGTTTCCAAAATGACAAGTGGGAGAAAATAGACCTCGAAAGTCTTCGAGGCGAACAACAAACATAAACGGACATTCCGGAGGCTTTTCGAAGTGCTTCAGAAAATCCAAACTTATTCTTTAAGGACTTTAGAAGTGGCTTTAAAGAATAGACATCTCTTAGAAGACTTTACAAGTGCGTCAAGGAGAACAGAATATTCAAAGGACTTTCAAGTGGTTGTTGATATTCTATTGTTTGATGTTCTATACCCAAGTAGGCATGGAGTTCAAGTCACTGAAACTATGAGATTCTTCTATTAGATAGTGAAGAAACATAGAGTTCAGCTCAATGAAACTATGAGATTCTTCTATTAGATAGTAAAGAAACCTACAACTTGCAGTCAAACTATTATCATGTAGATTAATGAGTTTGTGACTTGTAAGAAAGCTATGACGAAATATAGATTCCCTAAAATGTTTAGAGGCCATATATAAACTCAAATGTTTTAAATGGTTAGAGGCCATAAAACATACTCAAAGTTTTGATGACAAAATTGAAATTTTGTTGATTTGCAAGAATAGTTTCACACCTATTGGTCGCAAATTTGTTTTAAGGATAAAACCATCAAACATGGAATTGTGTTCACACACTAAGCTAGATTAGTTGCTAAAGGTTACAAGAAAATTCATGGCATGGATTGTGTTGAAACCTCATGCATAATCGTAATGCTCAAGTCTATAATTCAAGCAATGATTGCATATTGGTATATATGGCAATTGGATGACAAAACGTATTCCTCAATCAAATGTTGGAAGAAACTATGTACATGGCATGTCATAGGATTTGTGGATCCAAATAATGCTTGAAAAGGAAGCTAGCTTATGAAATCTAAGTCTAGATTTAAGCAAGCAATTGGGAATTAGAACTGTATTTTAGTGAAGCTAATAAGTATTTTAGTTTCATAAAATGTACATAAATCTTATAGATGTATAAGAAGTTTAGTGGGAGTACATAAAAAAACTTAATTGGTCCTATGTGTATCACACACATATCTCTCTATTGTGAAATGACATTCAAATACTAATGACTTAGGTTTGAAATTATTCATCAATGATGGACCAAGGCGAAACTTAGTACATACTGGGTATTAAGATCTATTTACTAAGATCTATTTACTAAGATCTTATAATATTGTTTTAGATTAAGTAATGGCATTTACTAAATCAAACACGAAAGACTCCATTGGAGATATTCGACCCATGTGAATAAATCTAAGTAAAGAATGTTTGAACTATGTATAAGCATTTAATAAAAGGATCTAAGTAAGATTCTTAACCTATATTATATGTCAAAGAATTTAGCTGGATTTAGTATCTACTGAAACTAGATGAGCTAAAGTTACATGAATAGAATTAAATTGGGAATTATTCTGCAAAAGAATTTATCATGTATGATATAATATGAGGATCGCCAAAAACGTATCGTATGACTGTAGGCATGACGAAAATATACCAATCTCTATTGATCTAAGTGAAGATCAACTAGATTGAGATCAAGAATACTTATGGTACTTGAAAAGGTACATAGGAATAGTTCTTGATTCAAGGAAATAAAGATATGCTAAATATTGATGCTACACGCATAAACACTGGCAAAGGATCAAGCAAGACCCTTTGGAGTTAACCATTGATAAGGACGAGCTATAGAGCATCGTGTTTTGAAATGGCAACATGGATTGGAGACCATGAGTTGTTGCGTGGGAAATTAAAATATTAATTTCTATGTTCTAAGATACAGCTGGAAAGTATTCCACATATTTGTGAACTGCTTGGATAAGTAATTCCAAACAAAGCATCACTAGCAACCTATAAAGTTGAAGTAAAAGTACTTATTGCCTAAGAAGCAATAAAACAGGGTTGTTTATATTAATGAGTTCTTCATTGAACTTGGTAAGATCACATTTCTGTTGACTTAATGGTTCTTCATTGCAAAATGCGTAGAACCACTAATGTAGCAAGAAAGACTAGATCACAAAATAAACATACTCAAAAGATCTTATCATCATATCTCGAAGAACATTCGATGAAAAGGATATTAAGATTGGCAAAGCATGATAACTAAACCTATGCAACAAGTGAGAAGCAACACTCACATTGTAGCACTGGAAATCAAGCATAGCTTTGAATTCCATGAATTGTTTTAAAGAAGGGTTCGAGGCCCATGGTTGTAAAACATTGGGGTTGAACATTTATCATATATGAAATAAATTTTCATATTCCATTTAATCTTGGTTTAGTATTAAATGATGAGTCCCTTCAATTTGACGATATATTCAAGATAGACTGTCAGGACCAGTCCTGTGACTAAGAAATGTCTATCAAGTGAGCTTGAATGTCAAAAGTTGAAAAAGGTCCCTGGTCGGAGTTTTCTATAAAGATTGACGCATATATAGAAAACGTTAGACGACTAGAATGCAAAATGACTAGTAGTTCTGTTTCTTGAACTATGTGGACATGGCAATGTCGTAATCATTTGCATAGATACTTACTTTGGGAAGACTAGTATCGGACAGACCTATGAAACTTTACTGTAAGAGATGAAAATCTGTCATAAGTAAATTTCATTAAAATTATTAGACACTAAATCCTCAATACCTGAGTGATTTGAGATTACTTGTTTGAGAACTGGTTGCTTTGACGTTGACAACCGTCGCACCGTAAAAGGAGGCTATAAAGGCAACGCTCAGGTAATCACCTATCAAACGAAGTCTAATCTCAAGATCGCAAGATTGGGATTGTCCTCCCATAAATCGGGATGAGATGCTTAAAAGTTGTACAAGGCCACTCGGAGAGCTAGAAACTGTAAAATGCATGGCCGTGCTCGGATCAATCATAGGTTATGATTATCTATTTATTTGATCAGTTGAACTCTGAAACCGAGAAACACCTCTGGACATAATAAGGATGACAACTCTTACCTTATGTTCAAGAGCAAGCATCGAGCGACAAAGGAATTAGGTAATGCACACTTGTCCCCAAGGACAAGTGGGAGACTGAAGGAAATACTGCCCTTGGTCCAAGTATGCATTCAATGTTAAGTCTAATAAATGCGGTTCAGTATTAATTAACAAGTTAATAATTCAGTGAGATCAAGTGAGCTGAATGCCTAGCTAGAGGCCGCTTCAGTTCAAGTGGAATTAATGATATTAATCCACAACTTACTCTTGACTGAACCCGTAGGGTCACACAAATAGTACGTAAACGGATCAAGTATTTAATGGCATTAAATACTCCATCTATGGATATTCGGAATCGACGGATCTTGGTTTCAGTGGGAGCTGAGATCGTCACAAGCAAGAAAAGAATACTCCGGAAACGATGATATTACCGGAAACGGAAATATGGATCGTATCGGAAATATAAATATTATCCAAGTCGTAGATGTTGCCGGAAACGGAAACATGGTACGTATCGGAAAATATTATCGGAAATGGAAATATTGCCGGAATCGGAAATATTGCCGGAAACGAAAATATTGTCAGAATCGGAAATATTATCGGAATCGGAATATAATTCCGGAAAGGGAAATATTAAATATTTGTTCGAAACGGAAATTAATTCCGGAATCGGAAATATTAAATATTGATCGTATCGAAAAGAATTTCGGAACCGGGAATTTAATCGGAAGCGTATCGTACGAATAAGCATCGGACGAGGCCTGCCGGACGAAGGCCCAGAACGAAGCCGGGCCATCGCCCAGCAAGCCAAACGCGCGCCACACGCCAAGCCAAGGCAGCGCCCAGGCCCACCGCAAGGCAGGCCCAGCGCGCGCCAAGACCACGGATGTGTGGGCCACGTGGCGTGGGCTGCTGCTCGCAAGCACGCGCATGGGCGGCCCTTGTGGCTGCCGTGCGTGTGTGTGTTTGTGTTCATGCACGATTCCTAAAGCTATTAGGATTTGGTATATGATTAAATTCCTATTCCTAAAAGGATAAATTAATTAATTAGAGTTCTTATAGGATTCTAGTTTAATTAATTCGTATCCTAGTAGGATTCCAATTCCCTTTCCATACCTCTATAAATAAGAGCCTAGGGTCATAATTTATAGATACAATTGAAGTATTCTAAAAGGTAAGTTTTTGAAAGAAAAATTCAGCCATACACTTGCTACACAATAGCCGAAAATTCCTAGTAACCTTAAGGGCGATTCTAGTTGGTCAAACTTGAGGCGGATCCGGACGTACTGTGGACTATCTACGGAGGGACGACACTTGGAGTCCTGAAGACTTATTCTTGTTCGGTTCGGGCGCAGCTAGGGAGGGCACGCTACAAAGTGTATGCTCCTAAATTATGCTAAATGATTATGTGTAAATAATATGTTTCCTGGCATTAAGGTTTTTCCGCATGATTTATGTTTTGTCATATGTATCATAACCCTACATTAAACTCTAAGAAAACATAAAACGCCAAGCCTAGTACTATTCGTACAAAGGTACATCACTACAAGACGAAACAAGGACGGAGCCCGCGTTTTCGCTTTGGCGGCATTCACGCCACGTCACTAGCGCCCAGCGCTGCCTCGGCGTGCTGCGCCGGCGTGTGCTGGCGTCTTGCACCCATTCCTTCTATAAATACCCCTCATTTTCAGCATCAAAAAAGAGGAGGAAAAACGGAATACAACGTCGTAATACTGACATTACGCCTCAAAATACAAATAAAAAACCCTTCAAAACACATACAAAATCTCTAATTCAAAAGCAATTGGGAGCTCTTGCCTAAACCTAAATAGGTAAATTCGAATCCCACTCTAATCAATCATGTTATTTTGATTTCAAAATGATTAGCAAGTTGGCATTTTTATTATTAAAAATGCCACTTGCAACAATCATACATGTTTTTCAAAAATCCAAACTTTTTCAAAATACAAAAATGCAAACTTTCAAGATTCAAGGATGTTCAAAGTTTCTTGTAATCACCTCTTTGAACTAGAATCACGTTCAAGTATGGAGTAATCAAAGATGACACCTTTTTAACTCTTAAAGGTTTAGTCTTTTGAGATTCAAAACTCCATTTTTCAATATACAAGTTCAAGTTTTCAAATTTCAAGATCCCACCATGTTTAGGGTTGCTCATGACTACTTCCCTAAACTAGGATCCTTTCAAGTGAGAGCATATCAAAGGTCTCACCTTTTCAACATTAAAAGGTTCGACCTTTGAGATTCAAGCCTCTTAAATTCAATTATTTCAAATTCAAAGTTCAAGTTTTTCAAGTTCAATACTTCAATATTCAAGCTTTCAAGTTCAATACTTCAATATTCAAGTTTTCAAGTTCAAGTTCAATATGCAAAGTCTAGGATATTTAGGTTGAGCAACCTCTCCCAAGTTGAGATTTTTGGCTTTGAATTCGTGTCGGGCGCACTTATTTTTAAGGAGCCGCTTGGCGTTCGAATCTCATGTGCCCAAGTACAAGTTTCAATTATGCACCATTCTATATTGCAATTTCAATATCGCACCTTTCAATTCCGCAATTTCAATACCGCACCTTTCAATTCCGCAATTTCAATACCGCAATTTCAATATCGCAATTTCAATACCGCAATTTCAATTCCGCACTTTCAATTCCGCATCTTTACTTGCCTAGTCCATTTCTAGGCAATGTGGACCTACTCCCTAGTCCATTACTAGGGGGTCTTGTATTTACTAATTCCGCACTTTATTTAGTATTGTGATGTTGCTTTATTTGCTTTATTGCTTTCATCACCGCACATGCTAAATACAACAAAATACAAGGTTACATCACGCTTAACAAAGATAATTTCTTGGACAAACCGGCCTTAGGTTCCTTTAAATCAATCTTTACAGCAAAGTGACCACCATACAATTAGAGATTCTATTTGCTCTAAATTCAAACCCACATAGTCTAATCTAGGGTATATTTTCGAAAATGTTGTGCCAACGTACTTGAATATTTCTAAAGCTCGCGAAATAAGCATTTCGTTCCCGTGCCCGGATCTCACCCATCCGTTTGGAGGATTCAAAGCCTTATCAAAAAAAAAAGAGTCACTTGCGGTCTTCCCAAACAAGACTTTAAACAATGTTTGGTGGCGACTCCTTCGAGGTACAAAAATACAAGGGTTTTCTAAAGAACCGCCTCTCTTGTAGAACGGGAAACAATTGCGAAAAAAAACCCCCTACAATTATGGCGACTCCACTGGGGAATTTACTAATTTCAATTTCGAAAATACGAGCAGATTTCGAGCAGCAAAGCCACTGATCTGCTTAAGTACTGGATGCCAGCATTGGCGCCAGGCGCAACCCCTGCGCCCAACGCCACTGCCTGCATCCAGGACAGTGGCTCACAGTGGCTTGTTGCCCACTTTTGCTCAACTTTTCGTGTTGGGAGTTAGTCTATTTTTGAATCTGGAAGGACGCTCCCAAACCTCGTGAACGAGTGCCGAAAAACGAGCTTCACAAATACAAATTCAAGTCTGATTTCTATTTCAATTTCTAAGCATTTCATGCATTTTTCGAAAACCATATTGTGCAAAATGAATTTCTACCTTTGCCCAAACGGATGTGTTCTACATTCGGGCTAGCCCCAGGGGTAACGAAATGGTGACTCTCCATACGGTTCCCGACCAAAGTGTGTGACCATTTCCGTGCCTACCGAAACTTGGCATTTACTTGACATTCCCGATATCAAGTATGGAGGCCTTCTGCCGACACACACGTCCCTTAGGCAGATGTGAAAGTTATCGCCAGATCCGTCTCTTAGTCGAGTACCTTTTGACACCCTAAGCCGACCACTTGCATCATACAAAACTTCGACCGACCTTAGGTTGAGAACTTTGCATGTCACATTCATATTCATGACTAGTGTGACAACGTGCTACTTGTGCATTGTGTGGGCGTCTTTGCACGCGTGAATGGCTAACCTCGAGTTCTAGCTTGCCAAAACCCATTAGCCTCCAACTAGGAAACCAAACCCCTAGGAGCATCATTCAAACCTCATGCATCTAAATCGCCGATTTTAGGGTCCTTAGGAGTGTCACTCCATTTGATTCAAAACCCTTAAACACGCCTCACGCACAAATGCCAAATTCAAGATTCAATCTAACGGCGTTATAATGCCGGATTTTCGAGTCCAAATTCCAAGTTTCAAAGTTCAAAATTCAATCCAACGGCGTCAGAATGTCGGATTTTCAAATCCAACCTCAAGTTTCCAAGTCAAAGTTCAAATCCAACAGCGTCATAATGCCGGATTTTCTAGTCCAAATTTCGAGTTTCAAGTTCAAATTCAAATTTTCTAGTCCAAAACCTCAATTTTCAACTCCAAATCCAACGGCGCCATAATGCCGGATTTTCTAGTTCCAATTTCAAGTTGCAAATTCCAAATTCAAGGCTCTATCCAACGGCGTCATAATGCCGGATTTTGTAGTCGAATTTCAAAGTTCAAAACTCAAATCCAACGGCGTCATAATGCCGGATTTTCTAGTCAAATTTCAAAGTTCAAAACTCAAATCCAACGGCGTCATAATGCCGGATTTTCTAGTCAAGTTTCAAGATTCAAATCCAACGGCGTCATAATGCCGGATTTTCTAGTCAAATTTCAAGTTCAAAACTCAAATCCAACGGCGTAATGCCGGATTTTTCTATATCAAACATTAAAGTCTTCAAACCTCAAATTCAAGTTGTCAATACCAATCTCAAAGTCTCAAGTTCAAATGTCAAAACTCATGGCCGGCGTAATGCCAATTTTTCGAATCAATCCTTCAATCTTCAAGTCCTATACTCAAGATATCTAGTTCCAAATTCATGCCGTCGTAATGCCGACTTTTCTATTCTATATTTCAAACTTCAAGTTCGAAGTCCTCAATTCAATTTCAAGTCCTATACTTCAAGATACCAAGTCTTCGGCGGCATAAGGCCAGACTTTCAAGTTTCCAAATTCAATCCCTCAACTCCATGGCGGCATGATGCCGGAGTTTTCAAAATACAAAGCCTCATATCCTATATACAAAAGTGCGTCTTTTCCATTTCAAAGTTCAAACTTCGAGTCAAATACAAATTTCAAAATTCATCTTCAAGTTACAAAAACTCTTTCTTTCTATTGCTCCCCAGTACAAAATTCAAAATACTTCCAACGGGTTGAAAATCCCCTGAAATAATACAAATTAAAATTCCATATTCTATCTCTGGGTTGAAAATCCCCTGAAATAATACAAACCCCATCCCAAATACTTCCAACGGGTTGAAAATCCCCTGAAATAATACAAGTCCAAACTCCCCAGAAATAATACAAAATCAATTCCATTCAATCGGGTTGAAATTCCCTTCAAACATTCTAAGATCCAACAGGTTGAAATCCCCCCAAAATATTGACGGGTTGAAATTCTCTTGAAATAATATAAAATCTATTCCCTTTCAATCGGGTTGAAATTCCCTTCAAATACTCCAAGTCCAACGGGTTGAAAACTACCTAAAATATTGACGGGTTGAAACTCCCCAGAAAAAATACAAAATCAATTCCATTCAATCGGGTTGAAATTCCCTTCAAACATTCCAAGATCCAACGGGTAGAAATCCCCCTAAAATATTGGCAGGTTGAAATTCCCTTGAAATAATACAAAATCGATTCCCTTTCAATCGGGTTGAAATTCCCTTCAAATACTCCAAGTCCAACGGGTTGAAATCCCCCTAAAATATTGACGGGTTCAAATTCCCTTGAAATAATACAAAATTCAATTTCCTAGTACAAGTCCAATTTCCAAAATGCTCGAACGGGTTGAAATTCCCTTTAAAATAGTCCAATTTCCAATAGGTCGAAATATTCATTTTTCGATATTCCAAGTTCTAGTACAAAGAGTCAACTTCCACAAAAGAATGAAGGCTCCTCTCAAACATTTCCAACGGGTTGCAAATCCCGGATACAAGTACAAAAACCCAAAATCCCGAATCTTCGGAGTGGCACTTAGAGTCAAGTCTAGGTCTCATTCATTGCATGCATATCATATCATGCGTCGGGAAGTCCAAGTTCTAAAATCGTCTGGTGTGTTCTAAATAGGAGTCCAAGGATCCCGTGGGTTCGCCGAAGAGGAGAGAGGTTGAAAAGAAATCCATCAGCCCTAGCGTCCCTCATAGCCGGCATCGAATGAGCAGCCAGTTTATCTCCTACAAATCAAACTTCTAGTCCCATTCAAGAAATAGTCCAAATGTCTGCCTATGATCAACTCACTCAACTCCTAACGGCTTTCGCCAGCCTCAGCGGCAATGTGGAGAACATAAGCAACCGACTGGGTGCCGTGGAACAGGGCGCGCCCACTGATGATTTAACCAAGAAGATCGAGAGTCTTGTCAGTAAGGTTACCAATCAAGAGAACTACTTCGACACCTCAATGGAGGACAACCTCAAGGGGAAGGCAAATATGCCAGACAAATTCTCCGCCAATGATATTCCAAAGTTCAAATCAACTGACAATCCCAAGTACCATCTCAAGAACTTCAGAGCTACAATGGCCATCAAGGGGGTCGAACTCGAGCTATACCCAGTGGTATTCCCTATGTCTCTGGAACCTGTCTGCCAGAAGTGGTACCATTCACTCAAGGAACATCAAACAAATACATGGGAAGCGGTTGCTAGAGCATTCATGGAGCAATATCAGCCCAACTTTCAACTCCAAACTACTCTAAGGGAACTAGAAGTTCTCAGGCAAGGGCCTCAGGAAGGCTTCACTACTTACCTCAACCGGTGGAGAGAAATGGCATCCCAAATGGTGACCCGACCCTCTGAGAGAGAATTGGTCAAGATCTTTATTGCTGGTCTTCTTCCGAAATACAATGTTCACATGAAGTACCTAGGCTTGGAAAGCTTCAAGAGAACCTACGACATCGGGGTTGACATAGAGGATGACCTGATGAAAGAACCAGCAACCCCAGCTCCACAAGCTGAAAAGTGGAAGGGAAAGAGACCTGAGACAACACACAAAGTTCACGAGGTTAACGCCCTAGAGGCTCCTCAAGGTCCAAAGTCAAACAACTTCAAAAGGAATGTTAATCAGCGCAACTATCAAGGCGGGCCACAGAGGGTCTTCACAAACCTCAGAATGTCTTACAGTGAGGCATTCGATCGGTTGGTTGAAAAACAAGTCATATAACCAATCAGTCCAACACCTGATCCGTCGGTCGACAAAAGATCCAAGAGTTGGGATCCGGCAGCCCATTGCAAGTACCATCAGGGGAAGGGTCATGACATCGAAGACTACTACAAGCTCAAGCACTTGATCCAGAATATGGTCGACAACAAGACCTTACCCTTACCACCCGGGGCTAAGCAAACCCCCTCCGTGCAAGCCATCTCCTATGACTGCTAAGATGAAGAAGAGGAGTTCCCATGCAATATGATCTCCACAATATGCAAGCCAGGTTATGAGCTGATGGTTCCAAGCTTTTGCCATCTACTTCTGAGTGCTCAAAACTGGGTGATCCCCAAACCTAGGGTAACCACCGAAATTTAAGAGAACATCTGTCCACTCGCCACCTTGAAGGCTTTAGGGTTCTCCGAGTACGATCTCATGTTGAGTGCCCAACAAACTGTCAAACTCCAGGGTGTCACATACAAAGTCCTGGGAGTCCTCGAGCTGGTTTTCTCCTTTGACACCTATTACGAAAGTGCTGAGTTCCTGGTTATCGATGTGCCTACTAACTTCGACCTACTTTTCGGAGAGCCTTGGTTCGAGGAAATACTGGATGGCCCTGCCTGCCTCACCCTCAAAGGATCAAGCTTCCGAGACACTCTCATCAAGAAAAAGCCGGCTGTACGCCAGGAAAAGAACGAGTTCATTCAAGAATACTACCACTGATGGGCAATCTCCGCTCATACAATTCAGCCCGAGCTGCCAGAGGGCAAAATGGTGAGAATTTTCCTCTTAGGGCTCAACACTTCATGCAATGGCAGCTTCGTCGCATTTCCTTACAGCACTTGGAATCAAGTCTGGGATCAAGTCCTAAAAATCTGTGCATGCAGCCCCATCTTCGATGATTATGACGATTATGACGCAGATGTCTGGGAATACCTTGAGAACTATCTTTACGATTAAGTGTCTTTGTTCAGGTCCAGAGTCTGTCTTTCAATTTTCGAGTCTAGCAATGAGTCTAAGTGTCTAGAACTAGAGTCTTGCATAAATCAAGAGCCTCTAAAGGCCGAGCTTCAAGTCAAAACAGTCAATGTAATGATTGCTGATTTCAATAACACTTCAATTTCTACTTACTCTTCGAGTCCTAATTCAAAACACAATCCTAATCCAAACAACTTTGCTTCACAAGAAACTGACTTTGAATTTCTAAAAGCTATCGAGTATCATGAAAACAGGACGCCCATAATTGAGGAAACAGAAAAAATCAACCTTTCTAACATCAGTGATTCAAAACTAGTTCAGATTGGTTTAAACTCTTTCTCAAGCAGAGCGGGACGATCTTATCAAGCTACTTTCAGAGTATTTAGACGTCTTCGCATGGTCCTATCATGATATGCCAGGGGTTGATCCAAGCATCGGTCAGCATACAATTCCCCTTATTCCAGGTACAAAACCCATCAAGCAGAAACTCCGTCGCATGAAACCGGATGTTTCCCTCAAAATTCAAGAAGAGGTCTCTAAGCAGCTAGAGGTCGGGTTTATTCGAGAAGCAAAATATCCAGAATGGATCGCAAATGTCGTGTCAGTTCCAAAGAAAGATGGCAAAGTACGAATGTGTGTGGACTACAGAGATCTTAACGGGGCCAGCCCTAAAGACGGTTTTCCATTGCCTCAAATCGACATCTTGGTCGACAACACCGCAAATCATGCCTTACTCTCTTTTATGGACGGGTACGCAGGCTACAATCAGATTCCCATGGCAGAGGAAGACATGGAGAAGACAACCTTCATCACTCAGTGGGGCACATATTGCTATACAGTTATGCCGTTCGGACTAAAGAATGCAGGAGCAACTTATCAAAGAACAGCCACAACCATCATGAGCGATATGATTCACAGGGAAATTGAGGTATATGTCGACGACATGATTGTCAAATCCAAAGAGCGACACGAGCATACCTCAGTACTTCGAAAGTTTTTCAACAGGCTCAGATAATACAATATGAGGCTCAATCCTCAAAAGTGTGCATTCGGGGTAACGTCAGGCAAGTTACTCGGATATGTTATCAGCTCTCGGGGCATAGAGGCTGATCCTTCGAAAATCAAAGCAATTCTCGAGATGCAACCACCAACGAATGAAAAGGAAATTCGGGGTTTTCTCGGCAGACTACAATATATCAGCAGGTTCATTTCAAGACTCACGATGATCTGTGAACCGGTATTTCGAAAGCTTCGAAAAAGCGAGCCCAAAGTGTGGGATGACGACTGTCAGCATGCCTTCGATACAATCAAGAGCTACCTTTCCAACCCACCAGTACCAAAGCCAACCATGCCAGGGATTCCCCTCAGGCTCTACCTCACAACAACAGATTCAGCAGTGGGGGCTATGCTTGCCCAGGAAATTGAAGGCAAGGAGAATGCTGTATACTACATAAACAAAAAGCTGATCGAGTACGAGACCAAATACACTCAGCTCGAGAAAATCAGTATCGCCTTGGTTTGGGCCACAAAGAAACTACGGCACTACATGCTCTCCCACACACTACATGTGATCAGCAAAGCGGATCCTCTCAAGTATCTATTCGAAAAACCAGCACTCAACGGACGGTTGTCCAGATGGTTGGTCATGCTAGCAGAATTCGACATCAAATACATTCCACAGAAGTCTATCAAGGGTTCAGCAGTCTCTGATTTCCTGGCCGACTGTCCCGTCGAGGCAGAAGAGGAGGATTACGACTTACCCGACGAGCAAATCTTAATGACCAGTGATGACAGTTGGTCAATGCATTTTGGCGGTGCTTCCAACCAGAACGGATGTGGTGTTGGAGTAATCCTAGTAGCCCCAAACGGCACTCACATTCCTATATCAGCAAAACTGCAATTCAACATCACAAACAATGCGGCAGAATATGAAGCATGCATCATGGGCCTGGAAGCCTCCTTAGCACTAGGTGTCCAGAAACTTCGAGTGTACGGGGATTCCTCCCTAATCATCAATCAAATTTCCGGCAAATGGAAAGTGAGGAGCGAGAGCTTGGCTCCATACCAAACCTATCTTGAGCAGCCGCCTGAACAAATAGAAGAGCTTCGCTATACATACCTCCCAAGAGAGGAGAATCAATTTGCCGACGCACTGGCAAAAATGGCCTCAATGATCAACATTCCAAGCGGCATGGCTGAAATGCCACTTACAATTGAAACACGTCAAGAAGCAGCATATGTCCATGCTATTGACGACGTCGAGCAAGACAAAGATGAACCTTGGTTTACAGACATCCAAAGGTATCTACAAAATTCAGAGTATCCCCCACACTTTTCAAGCAAAAATCAAAGGGCTCTACGATTACAATCAGCCAATTTCGTCATAGAAGGCGGCATTCTATACAAAAGGTCCCTTGGCGGTCCTAACCTCCGATAAGTTGACAAGCACGAAGCTCAAAGAGTCATGGAAACATACATGCTGGAGTCTATGGCACCCACATGAATGGGAAAATGCTAGCTCTCAAGATCATCAGGGCTCGATACTACTGGACTACCCTCGAACGGGATTGCTACTTCTTTGTCAAGAAATGTCCTACATGTCAAAAGTGTGCGAATCTGAAGCACATTCCTCCATCATCGTTATACTCTCAGTCATCACCGTGGCCATTCTCAGCCTGGGGTATCGACGTCATCGGCAAAGTCACTCCAACAGGCACCGGGGGTCATGAGTTTATACTGGTCGCCATCGACTATTTCACCAAATAGGTCGAGGCCAGGTCATTCAAAGTATTGGGTTCCAAGCAAGTGGCCCAGTTCATACAAGAAAACATCATATGCAGATACGACGTTCCTCACGAGTTCATCATTGACCAGGGAACCCATTTTCAAGGAGAGTGTGAAGATCTATTCAGCGAGTACAAGATTCAACACCATCGCTCTTCACCTTATCGCCCACAAACCAATGGGGCTGTCGAAGCAGCCAACAAGAATGTCAAGACCATCATCATGAAAATGACTACCAATTACAAGGACTGGCCCCAGAAGCTGCATTTCGCATTGTGGGGATATCGAACTTCAATTCGCACTTCAACTGGTGCAACTCCGTTCTCATTAGTCTATGGAATGGAAGCAGTACAACCTATCAAGCTAGAGATACCTTCTCTAAGGATAGTCCTTGAAAGCAAAATCCCAGAAGCTGCATGGGTATAAGCAAGATATGACGAGCTAGTCATGCTCGATGAGCGTCGGCTTTAAGCCGCTCACCATGTACAAGTCTATCAGCGCCGAGTGGCCATATATTTCAACAAAAGGGTCAGAACCCGAAACTTGTCCTGAAAGGCCTTCGCAAAAGCACCATGGACCCAAGGGGAAAATTCAAACCCAACTGGGCAGGCCCATACATTGTCAAGAAGATCCTCTCCGGGGGAGCAGTCGAACTAACAGACATTGATCGAACAGAATTCAGATCTCTGACCCACCTCGATCAACTCAAAAAGTTCTATGTCTAAGTTCCATGTTCAAATTCAAGAATCCAATTCAAAGTCCTGTAAGGTAGTCAGAACTACGTCCGGCCTGATTCCCTAACGGGACACGTAGGCAACCTCATTTCGAGGCCCGGCCACTTTAATACAAAAAAATTCAAAATTTCCTCAATTAAGGGCATCCTAAAAATCAAATCAAATTTCAAAACTCAATTGTTGTCTTTATTCCAAATGTGCCAATTCAAAGCAAAGCATGTTCAAACGGAATTTAACACAATAAATTTTTATTTGGGCCCTAAGGCCTTCCAAGCTAATTCAAATACAAAGTCAGGATCAAGTGAAGCAAAGTTCAAAAGCCTTTTCACTTCCTAAACACATTTTCTAAACACATCTTCCAAACACTTTCCAAACACAATTCATTCCAATACAATTTCAAACACATTTAGCCTACAAAGATCTAGGGTCGAGCGACTATGCTCTCGAGTCTTGGCACCTTGAGTACTATCCCATGACTCCTCCTGCAATCAATCATCAATCTTCCCCTTGCCCAAGCGGTGGGAGAAGGAACTTGCAAGCCTTCCAAGACAGGAGGACGACGAACCTCCTTTGGATTCCAAACGGTCAAGCACCGGATGGGCCACACTCCCGTCCCCTTCCTCATAGTCAGTTGATGCAGGACGTCTAGCTCTAGAACCTCGGATCTAGCTGGTCCGGAGAAAGAAATGTCCCTCTGGCTTAGACCTCTCATCCATACAATGTACCCCGCAGACAGAGTAACAGGCTCAGGTGGAAACTGAATACTCAAGAATGGTTTGGCAACCCAATAGCGCCTCCAAATTTCAAGACGATTTGCATTCAGCATAACAGGTTTCAGGTTCTCTTCAAAACAGTCCGGGATCTCCTGTTTCAAGCCATACCGTCTCATCACTCGAGCAGGCGAGTAGAAGACTAGCATTGAGAGGCTTGGCACCCTCAAAGCAGTAGAACCAGGGGCATGTCTCATAGCAGCAATTCCCCACCAAGGAACTACTCACCTTATACAAGATTCAATCCCAGAGAGTGCGCATCGCCACTCATCCAATGAAAGCCGGCCATACAGCATGGGCCGCACAGTGAATCCCTTTCTGTTATAGCTCTCCATGTTCTCTGGTGGTGCCACCAGCATGAGCCTCTCCATAAGCCAAACCTTGGGGAGTATGCAAGAAGTGCATTTCAAAATTCAAAATTCAACATTCAAAATTCAAATACAAGTACAAATTCAACATACAAGAAGGCTCCAGATCCTTACTTGGAGTAATACCGGACTTCCCGACGGCAGAGAAGAGGGGTCCGACTTCAGCATGTCAAGGCCCATCAATGTTTCGCATATCACGAGCGGCATCGGGTCCCTACCATTAGCAAACGGCTCTACAATTTCTATTAGGGAGGCATCACCATTGCCAAACCCCTGTTTCGAAAAGAGAAAGCGAGCGAATATACAAAAAACTCAAGGCTCTCAGACGGAATACTTTGGGAACATCAAGCCCAGCAAAGTAGGTGACAAAGAGGGACAAATCCACCCCTCTGCCATATACAACAGCACTCAAAAGTGGGGGCTTCAAGCCCAAATACCTTTTAAAACTCAAGAAAAAGTTTTCTTCAACACTGGGCATGCATGGCTCCAGCATAATGGGCCACCCCAATATGGCACTAAATTCCTCAGGGAGGGGACATACCTCATTATTTCCAAGCGGAAGACATGATGATTTGGATCCCAAGCCTCTAGAGCAGCAAGAATGAAGTGCAAATCCAATTTTACAAACCAAAAAGAGACGAGCACCTCAAGATGCATGCCATCAAGCTCCCTTTTCTCCAATTTGCCTAGCGAACCACGCCACGAGTTCAAGGCACTCTCAAAGGACACAACCATATTCGCTTTTCTTTTCGAGAGGAAGCAGCATGCAATGATAGAAGGGAAGGATTAATGTAGGAAGTGATCCAACAAGCTCCCTATTTATACAAGAGTCGGCTTGCACGACAGCCCACAAGCGCCAGGTGTCAAGCCTGCACCAGGCGCAGGGACCTGCATCAAAGGACGAGGCCACCGTCCTCTTTTATGGCTCCGAGTACACACTCTTTAGTGCTTCGGAAAGTAAAGTACAACCTCCATTTCTCAGGATTCCAAAGCCGCAAAGGCACAATTTCAAGCAGTCCGGATCAACGCTTCGGGCCAATTTCAGGTCATATTTTTTCAAGATCAAGCATTCTAGTCCTAGATCGGCGTCCTAAGTCGAGTCTGCATATGCATAGTAAAAGTTGAATATACTTTGACTTGCGCTTTTTCTAACCAAAAAAACCTCAGTCAAAGTGGGGGCTTATAGTGGGTACATACACCCGAAAAAATGGGGCAAAATTCTCATGCATGCATCTAGCCACAAATTTCAAGGCACACACAACGCATACAATTCCAAACATTCAAGCATACAAAAGCCAATCTTCAAAAATTTCAAACCAATTCAAGTTCAAAACCATACAACCATACAAAAATTTACTTTTCAAATCCATACATATACAATACAATCCAGCCAATACAAAATCAACCCAGGCAAGCTGGAACTCGCTACCATGCAGGGTCAGTCCGAGTCGTCACCAACAGTGATATCAACCACTGGCGCCTTGTCCCTGTTCCGCCTCCTAAGGCGCTCCAGATCCTGATCCAGCTCCGTCCTACGGGTACTAGGATCCTGCTCCGAGATACGAAGTTGAAGGAAATAATGCCCTTGGTCTAAGTATGCATTTAATGTTAAGTCTAATAAATGCGGTTCAGTATTAATTAACAAGTTAATAAATTCAGTGAGATCAAGTGAGCTGAATGCCTAGCTAGAGGCCGCTTCAGTTCAAGTGGAATTAATGATATTAATCCACAGCTTACTCTTGACTGAACCCGTAGGGTCACAAAAATAGTACGTAAACGGATCAAGTATTTAATGGCATTAAATACTCCATCTATGGATATTCGGAATGGACGGATCTTGTTTTCAGTGGGAGCTGAGATCGTCAAAGGCAAACAATGAATACTCCGGAAACGATGATATTGCCGAAAACAAAAATATGGATCGTATTGAAAATACAAATATTATCCAAGTCGTGGATGTTGTCGGAAACGGAAACATCGTACGTATCGGAAAATATTATCGGAAATGGAAATATTGCCGGAATGTGAAATATTGTCGGAATCGGAAATATTATTTGAATCGGAAAATAATTCCGGAAACGGAAATATTAAATATTTGTTCGAAACGGAAATTAATTCCGGAATCGGAAATATTAAATATTGTTCGTATCGGAAATGAATTCCGGAATCGGGAAATTAATCGGAAGCGCGTCGTACGAATTAGCATCAACCGAGACTTGCTAGACGAAGGCCCAGCATGAAGCTAGGCCCGCGTCCAGCAAGCCTGCGCGCCAACACAACGCAGCCAAGGCCACGCCATGGCCAGCGCAAGGCCAGGCCCAGCAGGCCAAGGCGCGCGTGCACGAATGGGCTGCGAGCTGCGTTGCTCGCGTGAGCCGCAAGGCTTGCGTGGGCTGTGCGGCATGCTCGTACTCGTGTGGGTTTGTGTTCGATACAAATCCTAAATCTAATGGGATTCGTTCAATGATTAATTCCTAATCCTAATAGATAGAATTAGCTTAAAAGAGTTTTAATAAAATTCTAATTAAGCTAATTAGTATCCTAATAGGATTATAATTCCCTTTCCATACCCCTATAAATATGTGTCTAGGTTCACAATTTATGGACGAGTTTTAAGTATTCAGAATGACATTTTGAGAGCAAAATTCAGTCATATTGTTGCCCATATTAGCCGGAAATCTCTAGTACCTTAAGGGCGATTCTAGTTGGTCAATCTTAAGGCGGATCCGGACGTGATGTGGACTATCTACGGAGGGACGACACTTGAAGTCCTAAAGACTTGTTCTTGTTCGATTCGGGCGCAGCTAGGGAGGGCACGCTACAAAGTGTATGCATCCTAGACTAATTATTTGATTATGTGCAATTAATTTGAATCCTGGCATATTGGTTTTTCCGCATGATTTATGTTGTTCATATGTATCATAACCTAACAGTGGTATCACGAGCCTCTAATTAATTGCATGATCAATAATTGCTTAACATGGTTAAATTTTACAAATTTGCAAAGAATGAAAAGGGGTGATTAATTTTCGTAATTGTTAATTAATTGCAAATTGCGTTTATTTAATTATATGTACGCAGTTTTTCGGCAGTTTCTTCGTTACTCATCCAAATCGAATGTTTTTTGTGTCAATTCCGCATGTAAAAGGCATTCTATAATTTTGACAAAAACACTTATTTTCGGCCGAACCCAGAATTCCCAAATTCGAAACCTAACTATGACTTTTCGGAGGTTTTAGTTTTTCGAACGCAAAAGTTTGTAATTTTAAGACGTTAAATTGAATATTTGCGATTCTTGTTGTTAAATCTTGAATTTTTTATTGACCTACTGTATATGTTTAACAAATTTGAATACCTAAGCTTGTTAATTATACAACCTAATTTGTAATTGTAATTAATTTGTTGAAATTCAAATAATTTAGAATTTGATTTGATTTTGATAATTAATTGATGATTTAATTAGGTATCCATGATTAAAAACCACCATAAAAATTGTTAATTTGTGATAAATTTTAAATTTTTATGACCTAGATTTGAATCCATGTTAATTGGAAATTAATTGATTAATAAATTTTCGATTTTTCGCCCTAAAATTATGAAATTAATATGATTTATTAAATTGTCGTTAATTTTAAATTAAAAATTTTAAATTTTTATGAAAAACGCTCATAAATGTTGCACGCACAAAGAAATGGACGCTACGTGTTACCCTTAAGGGGTGTTGTATAGTGCGGGCACGCGACGACGAGCATGGGAGCTCGTCGCCCGTGCGGTACGAATGCAGCGAGCGACAAGCTAGGCGCGCGCGCAAGGCCCAGGCCTGGGCGTGTGTGCTATGCGATGGGCGAGGGCGATGAGGCAAGGCACAAGCGACGAGCGAGACGCGTGTGGGCAGCGATGGTGCTGCGCCACAATGCGTCTGGCTCGCCCAAGCAAGCAGACGCGACGAAGCACAAGGACTGCGCGCAGCGTGGCCAGCGATGGCTGCGTGTGCGTGTGGCGCTGTTGCTCGTGCCTTGTGCAGCGATCTGTCGAATGGGGCGCAGCAGCCTCGTGGCTCTATGGGTCTTGGGCGCAAGCCCAAGTGCCTCGTCTTGCTACGATTGATACGTTTTGATTTTAATTTTAGACTTTCAGTGCGGAAATAATTTTATTTAACTTTAAAATTAATAATTTAAATTGTTTTCTCGGAATTTAATTTTTATTATTATAATTATTATAAATTAATTTAAATTAAAACCTTGAATTAATTTAAATTCATTTAATTCAACTGAAAATAAATTAAATGGATTCGATTATAATTTTATATGAGCTATAAATTTTAATTAAACTTGTATGTTTCCGGTTAGACTAGAAATACATTTTTATGTTTAAAATTAGTAAAGCATATAAAGTTATGGGTTTAAGTGGGAGCCTTTAGTCATAAACTCTTGATTAGGTCTACAATCCATTAAGGTGAAAACAACTTGATTAGAATTAATAAGGACTGAATAATTGGTAGATAATTGGTGCCCTTGATTAATTGCTGCAAATATTTATGTGATGCATTACAATGTGTTTTGACTAACCAGCTATGTGGGCCATTCATGATAATGAATGGGTGAATGGTATATATTGTATATGTACTGTTTTGCAGGTTAATGAAAGTGACTAGAATGGCCCAAATAGGATAGAAAATATGGTCTGCATACCATTAATTTGAATGTAATATTGGTCTAAAGTACCAAATTTTATTGCTTTTAAATATGGTCTGCGTACCATCAAATAGTTGTAATTAGTTTAGTTATAGCTTATCCTATTTGAAGAAAATGGCGCCTCCCATGGTGAAATTCAAGATGGAGTTTCCAATCCATTTTCAAGACGGACTTTGAAGTTGAAGCTTCAAGATGAAGTCGGGCCATACTAGATCACATTTATATCTTATGCATGTTTTAAGTTATTTATTGCTTTTAAATATGTCTTAATTATGCATGAGATTATGGCTTGATTATGTTGCATGATTAAGGATTTTAGTTCACTTAAAATCTAACCAACATAGTAAGAGCCTTAAGTTCCAAACTTAAAAATTGAGTTAAAAGGTGCCATGCCAAAATAACACTTACTTGGATAACCTTTACATCAATCTTAGTAATAGTTTTCCGCCATAGAGAGGTGTTACTTATTGATTCTAAAGGGGTAAGGTACACAAATAATTGTGAGTACATGTTAGTTTTGGTAAAACTCAAGGATATAAGTAAGGAGTCCTTTTATGTCGTGGCAAATTCGATAGGTTTACCTAATAAGTTCTTAGACGTACCTATCAACCAAGAGTAGTTTCTAGACTATTAGCAAAAGGCTTTTGCTTACCTAAAATATTTTAGAATTGATTCAAAATACATAATGTGCTTAATTCTTCAATGATTTAAGGGTCTTGGAATCATTTTATTCACACCTGCTGGAACACATAACTTGAATAAAATGCTTAATAAACATTAAATTATGCATGCATGCTAGAATTTGGGTTTATTAAGAGAAACTGTGAATGATTATTTATTTGTTTATTCTTTTTCAATTGTATTTTTAAACTATGGCAAACAACAATTCATTCAACATTCGATCAATTCTCGAAAAGGAGAAGTTGAACGGGAAAAACTTCCTTGACTGGCAAAGGAACTTGCAAATAGTTCTTATGCAGGAAGGAAAAGAGTATGTCTTGGAAGAGGTGATGCCCGAAGCCGCAGGCGAAGGGGTCACTCAGGCAGCCCTCAATCGTTGGATTGATGCCAACAAGGATGTGAAATGTCTAATGCTTGCAACCATGAGTGCAGATCTACAGAAAATGTTCATCAACTCAGATGCTTTCACGATCATCAGTGAGTTAAAGAACATGTTCCAAGATCTGGCTCGAGTCGAAAGATTCGAGACTCATAGGCAAATTCTTGACACCAAGCTTAAGAAAGGCGAGCCCGTAAGTCCACATGTTCTCAAAATGATTGGACTCATTAAGAATATGAGTCGGCTGGATCAACAATTCTCTCAAGAAATGGCTGTAGACACCATCCTCCATTCTCTTCATAACGGGTATGATCAGTTTAAGATGAACTACAGTATGAATAGTCTGGACAAAACGCTCACTGAGCTTCACGGTATGCTAAAGACCGCTGAAAAGACGCTCAAAAGTGATAAGAAAGATGTGCTTATGGTGCGTGGGGGCAAGTTCAAGAAATCTGGAAAGAAGAGGAATGCCAAGAAAGGTGGCAACAAGGCCAGCCAGACTAAGCAGCCAGGCGGCACCAAATCTGAAAAGAAGAAGGTGAGCCAACCCACTTTTGAATCTGAATGCTTCTACTGCAAGAGAAGGGGCATTGGAAGAGAGATTGCTTGAAGCTAAAGGAAGATCAGAAGAACGGAACAGTCGTTCCATCTTCAGGTATTTTCGTTATAGACTGTATACTTGCTAATTAACCTTCTTGGGTATTAGATACTGGTTGTGGCTCAAACTTATGTTCCAATTCACAGGGACTAAGAAGAAGTAGAAGGTTAAGCAAGGGTGAAGTCGACCTACGAGTGGGAAATGGAGCACGGATTACTGCGTTAGCTGTAGGAACTTATTATTTTTCGTTGCCCTCTGGGCTAGTTTTTGAACTGGAAGACTGTTTCCATGTTCCAAGTCTTACTAAAAACATCATTTCTGTTTCTTGCTTAGATGCTAAGGGATTTTCCTTTTTAATAAAAGACAATAGTTGTTCATTTTATTTTAAAGAGATGTTTTATGGATCTGCTAGATTAGTCAATGGACTTTATTTATTAGATCACGACAAACAAGTTTATAACATAAATACCAAAAAGGCCAAAAAGGATGATTCAGATCTCACCTATCTGTGGCATTGTCGATTAGGCCATATTAACTTGAAACGCATAGAAAGAATTCAAAAGGAAGGAATTCTAGAACACTTTGACTTAGAGGATTATGGTAAGTGCGAATCATGTTTACTTGGCAAAATGACAAAGCAACCTTTCTCTAAAGTTGGAGAAAGAGCAACTGAACTATTGGGTTTAATCCATACAGATGTATGTGGACCAATGAGTACAAATGCTAGAGGTGGTTTCAGCTACTTTATCACTTTCACTGATGACTTCAGTAGATATGGTTATGTCTACCTAATGAAGCATAAGTCTGAATCCTTTTACAAATTCAAGGAATTTCAGAGTGAAGTAGAGAATCAATTAGGCAAGAAGATTAAGGCACTGCGGTCTGACAGAGGCGGTGAATATCCGAGCTATGAATTTGATGACCATCTGAAAGAATGTGGAATTCTATCAGAATTGACTCCTCCTGGAACACCACAATGGAACGGTGTGTCGGAACGGAGGAACAGAACCTTGCTAGACATGGTTAGATCAATGATGGGTCAGGCCGAACTTCCAATAGAATTTTGGGGACATGCACTAAATACAGCTGCACTAACTATAAATAGAGCTCCGTCTAAAGCTGTTGAAAAGACTCCATATGAGTTATGGTTTGGAAAGCCTCCAAAAGTGTCCTTTCTTAAGATTTGGGGATGTGAAGTATACGTCAAACGATTAATTTCGGACAAACTTCATCCAAAATCTGACAAATGTATCCTTGTGGGCTATCCAATGGAAACAAAGGGGTATTACTTCTACAATACATCTGAGAACAAGATGTTTGTTGCTCGAGATGGTATCTATTTGGAAAAGGATCACATTTACAAAATGACAAGTGGGAGAAAAGTAGACCTCGAAGAAATTCGAGTCGAACAATAAACTCTAGAGAATGCACAAGATGACATTCAGGATGAAACTCAGAGATCTTTAGAAGTATCAAGTGAGAATCATGGACCATCTAGAAATGTAACCCCGCGTAGATCGCAAAGATATAGATCTCAACCGGAAAGGTACTTAGGTATTTTGACAAACGAGAGCAATGACGTTCTATTACTTGAAAGTGATGAACCTGCGACTTACAAACAAGCTATGACGATCCCTAGCTCCAAGCAATGGCAAGAAGCCATGCAATCTGAATTAGACTCCATGTCTGAAAACCAAGTTTGGGATTTGGTCGATTTGCCAGATGGCTACCAAGCCATAGGAGGCAAATGGGTTTTCAAAATAAAAAAGGACAAGGATGGGAAACTTGAAGTTTTCAAAGCTAGATTGGTTGCAAAAGGTTACAGGCAAGTCCACGGTGTGGATTACGATGAAACTTTTTCACCAGTTGCAATGCTAAAGTCTATTCGAATAATGTTAGCAATCGCTGCATATTACGATTACGAAATATGGCAGATGGATGTCAAAACCGCTTTCTTAAACGACGTTTTAACAGAAACTGTGTTTATGACACAACCTGAGGGTTTTGAGGATCCAAAGAATGCTAAAAAGGTATGCAAGCTTAAGAAATCAATCTACGGATTGAAGCAGGCATCAAGGAGCTGGAATATACGTTTTGATGAAGCAGTCAGTGACTTTGGTTTCATCAAGAATGCAGACGAATCTTGTGTATACAAGAAGGTCAGTGGGAGAAAAATTGCTTTTCTAGTATTATATGTCGATGACATATTACTTATCGGAAATGACATACCTATGTTGAATTCTGTCAAGATTTGGCTTGGGAAATGTTTTTTGATGAAGGATCTAGGAGAAGCACAGTACATACTGGGCATCAAGATTTACAGAGATAGATCTAAGAAGATGATTGGAATCAGTCAAAGCACTTATATCAATAAGGTGCTTGAAAGGTTCAAGATGGAAGACTTCAAGCGAGGCTACCTACCCATGTCTCATGGAATGACTCTAAGCAAGACTCAGTGCCCACAAACACTTGATGAGCGTAGACGAATGAGTGGGATTCCATATGCATAATTGATTGGTTCAATAATGTATGCTATGATATGTACACGCCCGGATGTTGCGTATGCACTCACTGCTACGAGCAGATACCAGTCGGACCCAGGAGAGGCACATTGGACTGCTGCCAAGAACATTCTGAAGTACTTGAAAAGGCACAAAGATGATTTCCTGATCTATGGTGGAGATGATGAATTAATTATTAAAGGCTATACGGACGTAAGTTTCCAAACCGACAAAGATGATTTCAGATCACAGTCTGGGTTTGTCTTCTGCCTCAACGGAGGTGCAGTAAGCTAGAAAAGTGCTAAGCAAAGCACCATTGCGGATTCTACAACTGAAGCGGAGTACATTGCTGCACATGAAGCAGCAAAGGAAGCTATATGGCTAAGGAAGTTCATAGGTGAACTTGGTGTAGTCCCCTTATTAAAGAACCAATAGCTCTGTATTGTGATAATAATGGAGCTATTGCACAAGCAAAGGAGCCTAGGCACCACCAAATAGTCAAGCATGTACTTCATAGATTTCACCTTCTACGAGAGTTCGTTGAAAGAAAAGAAGTCGAGATAAGCAAGATTGGAACTGATGACAACATCTCAGATCCATTAACTAAACCGCTGCAGCTATGGGAATCAAGCATATTGGAGAATGGCCTTGATGTCCTTGTTTAATGTTGTCAAGTTTTAAAGTTTAATACTTTGTAAAACATTATTGGTTAATCATTCACATAAATTAATAGAATTCATTTTTCCATTTAATTTGTGGTTTATTAAATGATGAGTCCCTTCAATTTGACGAAATATTCAAGATAGACTGTCAGGACCAGTCCTGTGACTAAGAAATGTCTATCAAGTGAACTTGAATGTCAAAAGTTGAAAATGGTCCCTGGTCGGAGTTTTCTTTAAAGATGGACGCATAGAAAACGTTAGACGACTAGAATGGAAGATGACTAGTAGTTCTGTTTCTTGAACTATGTGGACATGACAATGTCGTAATCATTTGCATAGATACTTACTTTGGGAAGACTAGTATCGGACAGACCTATGAAACTTTACTGTAAGAGATGAAAATCTGTCATAAGTAAATTTCATTAAAATTATTAGACACTAATCCTCAATACCTGAGTGATTTGAGATTACTTGTTTGAGAACTGCTTACTTTGACGTTGTCAACCGTCGCACCGTAAAAGGAGGCTATGAAGGCAACGCTCAGGTAATCACCTATCAAACGAAGTCTAATCTCAAGATCGCAAGATTGGGATTGTCCTCCCATAAATCGGGATGAGATGCTAAAAGTTGTACAAGGCCACTCGGAGAGCTAGGAACTGTAAAATGCATGGTCGTGCTCAGATGAATCATAGGCTATGATTATCTGTTTATTTGATCAGTTGAACTATAAAACCGAGAAACACCTCTGGACATAATAAGGATGACAACTCTTACCTTATGTTCAAGATCAAGCATCGAGTGACAAAGGAATTAGGAAATGCACACTTGTCCGTAAGGACAAGTGGGAGACTAAAGGAAATAATGCCCTTGGTCCAAGTATGCATTTAATGTTAAGTCTAATAAATGCGGTTCAGTATTAACTAACAAGTTAATAAATTCAGTGAGATCAAGTGAGCTGAATGCCTAGCTAGAGGCCGCTTCAGTTCAAGTGGAATTAATGATATTAATCCACAGCTTACTCTTGACTGAACCCGTAGGGTCAACCAAATAGTACGTAAACGGATCAAGTATTTAATGGCATTAAATACTCCATCTATGGATATTCGGAATCGACGGATCTTGGTTTTAGTGGGAGCTGACATCGTCAAAGGCAAACAATGAATACTCCGGAAACGATGATATTGCCGGAAACGGAAATATGGATCGTATCGGAAATATAAATATTATCCAAGTCGTAGATGTTGTCGGAAACGGAAACATGGTACGTATCGGAAAATATTATCGGAAACGGAAATATTGCCGGGATCTGAAATATTGTCGGAATCGGAAATATTATTGGAATCGGAAAATAATTCCGGAAACGAAAATATTAAATATTTGTTCGGAACGGAAATTAATTCCGGAATCGGAAATATAAAATATTGTTCGTATCGGAAATGAATTCCGAAATCGGGAAATTAATCGGAAGCGCGTCGTACGAATTAGCATCGGACGAGACTTGCTAAACGAAGGCCCAGCACGATGCCAGGCCCGCGTCCAGCAAGCCTGCGCGCCAACACAATGCAGCCAAAGCCACGCCAGGCCCAGTGGAAGGCCAGTCTCAGCAGGCCAAGGCGCGCGTGCACGAATGGGCTGCGAGCTGCAAGGCTTGCGTGGGCTGTGCGGCATGCCTGCGCAAGCCTGCGCGCAAACACAACGCAGCCAAGGCCACGCCAGGCCCAGTGGAAGGCCAGTCCCAGCAGGCCAAGGCGCGCGTGCACGAATGGGCTGCGAGCTGCAAGGCTTGCGTGGGCTGTGCGGCATGCTCCTACTCGTGTGCGTTTGTGTTCGGATACAAATCCTAAATCTAATGGGATTCGTTCAATGATTAATTCCTAATCCTAATAGATAGAATTAGTTTAAAAGAGTTTTAATAAAATTCTAATTAAGCTAATTAGTATCCTAATAGGATTCTAATTCCCTTTCCATACCCCTATAAATATGTGTCTAGGTTCACAATTTATGGACGAGTTTTCAAGTATTCAGAGTAACATTTTGAGAGCAAAATTCAGTCATATTGTTGCCCATATTAGCCGAAAATCTCTAGTACCTTAAGGGCGATTCTAGTTGGTCAATCTTAAGGCGGATCCGGACGTGCTGTGGACTATCTACGGAGGGACGACACTTGGAGTCCTAAAGACTTGTTCTTGTTCAATTCAGGCGCAGCTAGAGAGGGCACGCTACAAAGTGTATGCATCCTAGACTAATTATTTGATTATGTGCAATTAATTTGAATCCTGGCATATAGGTTTTCCAGTATGATTTATGTTGTTATTATGTATCATAACCTAACAGAAGTGTGCCAGGAGAGGGATGAACTCCCTGCTGAGGAGAGGAATACTAATAAGGCGGCGGCATCGCCATATACTGGTACGGCGCAAACATCTGAGCCTGGCGCATCCTCTCCATCTCTGCATAGTAAGCCCAAGAATCTGCACCCCAAGGCTGAGGACCACTCCCTCCGAAGTAGTAACCAGGGGAAGAAACAAAGGGACGTGAACTGCCTGCACCTCCAAACGAATGCCTGGTAGGATCAACATGTACAAAAGGGGAAGCTCCCCGCGGAGCATCAGAATGCCTCTGATGAGCACTAGCACCAGACGCTTGTCCCAGCTCCAAGCTCGGTCCCTCCCGCCTCAAGGACGTCTCCACCTGGGACTCCCTGTCAACGGAACCTCTACGATCTCGACGACGCTCCTATACAAAATACAATTTCAAGAGTCAACATCCAAGTTCGGATTTCCAGAATACAAAGATCAAGATCAAGTAAAGCACCTCTCTATCCCGGCCAGAAAGCTTCCGGGTCAGCTTGGCACAATGCCTCTTCCAGGAATCAAGCAAAAGCATCCAGCGACGCACTCTCGTCCGAGGCGCCTGCATACAAAATTCAAGATCAATTTCCAAATACAAGGTTACAATCAGTTTCAAGAAAGTGAAACAGTACTTACACCAGCAGAATGCTCAGGTACATCATCATACGATCTCCGGTGCGGAGGAGAAGCTACAGGGATGGTCTCCACCACCTCTTCCCCGTCCAAGTTCTCATAGAGAAAGATCCTATCAGCACGGGGAATGTCCTCAGGATCAACCTCCTCCTCCTACATACAATCATACAATCATCCAAGAATACAAGAATACAAGAATACAAGATACAAGGTTCAAAAGCTCAGCGGCGGTACGAAGCGTACTGGAGGAGCCAGCCTCCTCAAGAAGTCGTCATAGCTCCCCTTCATGTGTACAAAATCCCTCCAAGAGTGGCAAACAGCATCGCCCCTAGCCTCCACATAGAGCCGGGCAACCTCTTCATCCAACGCCAGCATGGACCCCGGTGGGTCCTTGGGGACAAGTCTATCCCCCAAATTGTGCTGAAGGGACACTCGCTCCCCTAGGTACCACATGTGGCGGTACACCCCTGGAAGAAAAACCCGCCGCCCAGACAGGAAATGGGCACGAGCAGCCGAGGCAGGTACAGGCGCGTTGGCAAAAGGACGCCATACCACCTGCAAAGCAGACAACTCAGGCAACAATACAAATACAAATACAAGAGAGCAAAACAGTACAAAGGATTACCTCGGTAGCAGGTAGAACTCTCCAAGCTCTGCGGGAAGTCGCCAGAGGCACCCTAACGCGCACCGCTCCTATCCAAGAGGCAGCATACGGGTAAGCCGCATCTCTAGCATGATCTGGCGCCAAAGTCGGAAAGTGCTCATATATCCAAATCTTTCAAGAAGCAAGCAAAACATCAGTCAAGTTCAAATACAAACATACAAGTACACCATACAAAGTACAAGGAGTCTTAAATACCTCCAGCACACTCCACAGGGCAGCAATGCTCGGGTCGCTCCCTGGTGCAGTCCGGGAGGCCTGATTCATCTCATACAAGAGGTGGATATACGCCAAACCACCCCAATTGTAGCTCGAAACAACCCTCAAATCCCGCAGAACGTACAGGAATCTGATGTGCACCCGACTGTTCCTGCTCGGGGCCATCACTCTCCTCACCAAAACTAGGAGGAAGAGCCTAACTCTCTGCTCCGCAGACACACCTACACCGCAGATAGCATCAACAATCGCCGTCACAGAAGCATGGGTGTCGTCCTCCGACAAGTCAACAACAGGGCCAAGCAAGTCCCTAGCAGCGGCAGAGCGCCACGTCAACTCCGGATCAAAGGTCACGTTCCTCTCAGAAAAAGGAAGACCCGTGATCATAGAAAACTCAAAGGGGGTAATGGTGATCTTCCCCCATGCCATGTGGAATGTGTTGGTGGTATCCCACCATCGCTCCAACAAAGCCCACAGCCGGGGCTTGATCCCCGTTCTCCTCGAAGTGCTTCCCATGGCACGCCAGAAATCAGCCAGGCCAGTCTGTGACCAAATCTCCATGGCCTCCTCATCAGCATGAAGAGCTTTAAAGGCCTTCTGAACCTCCACCAAGGACCAAAAAGTACGAAACGGCTTTCCTTCGGCCTACAGGTGAACGAGTCAGTTCAAAACCTATACAAGTACAAAATACAAACTCAAAATAGAGTACAAGACTCACCAAACCAGCGCGAGGCCGCTGAGACAAGTGCCACTCCGGCCGAAACACCAGGTCAGAAGGACTCCAACCAGTACCAGCAAAAGTGGGCGCCTCTCGGGGAACCATACCCCCACCTGGCGCGTTTATTGCAGCCGCTTCATCATCCGAAGCATCCTCCTCAGCAGCTCGAACCACAGACGATTCGGCGAGCTTTCTCCGAGTGTGACGAGGCATACTAAATCAAGTGAAGTACAAAGTGTCAAAATTCTAAACTGGGGGCTATCCAATACTAGCATATACAAAGTCAAAACAAATCCCCAGTGGACCTCTAGTTCAAAGTACAAGTTCAACACCAACGCCTAGGCTACCCATGCCGAAGCAGGTATACAAGTTCAACACCAACGCCTAGGCTACCCATGCCGAAGCAGGTATACAAGTTCAACACCAACGCCTAGGCTACCCATGCCGAAGCAGGTCACCAGTGAGACTACTATCTACAACTACCAGGTACGACATTCAAGAAAACTTTCAAAAGAATTCAAAACTACAAGTTCCAACAGTTCAAGTTCAAGTGGCTTTTAAACAATCTTCTACAAGATTCAAGAAGCTTAAGCATACAAGCATCATTTCAAAGTACGAGAAAATCAAAACTACATGCAATCCTAGAGTTATTTCATAAGCAAAACATGAAATACTTACATGGATAAAGCAAGAACAAGACCAAAGGAAGACATTTCGACCTTTGAGAGAGAAAGAGAGCAACAAAGCAAGAGATTGCTCCTCAAAATGGCACGGCAAGGGGCGCTTATATAGCGCAGCCCGGCGCCGTACGCCGGCCCAACGCCCAGCGCTGCATGCGCGAATCTTTAGCGCGGGCGATCTCCCATGCTGATTGCACGTCCTTTGCTGCTATGGTCTTTCGCACCAAGCATCAAACATCGCATCAGGCCATCCATCGAACAAACGGGTATACACCTATATTTCCAAGTACAAACAGATGAATATTTCAAGAATACAAAGTCCAAAAAATACAACGACTCAGGCGTTCAACTCCCAACGGACCCAAGCTCCGGGAAAGTCAGTCGAAATTTCAAAGTTTTAAGGGCCAGTAAAAAGCTCTTGTCCTCAACATAGCGCATCCCCAACGGATCAACTCCGGGTGTTCAAATTCAAAAATTCAAGATTCAAAAATTCAAGATTCAAAATTTTCGTTGCCAAGCTCCGTCCTGAACTGAAGGCGGAAAAGTACAAACACAAATCGGAGTCGTCACAACCGCACCGAGGTAGACTCTATCTTTTTTTTTTCTAACGCCTGTTTTATGCAGGTACCGGCATACAAAGAGTGGTCTCGATTGCAGAAAATCTTGATCATTCTCCGTCCCTTTCGAAATACTTTGACTTGCGCTTTCCTAACCGAACTCTCAGTCAAAGTGGGGGCTTCTGTAGATACCTAATTTGTGTCTCCCCTCTGGGATGATGACGATACCATTATCCTTACTAGGTGGTTGGAATAACTCCAGGCGGAAATCCCAATTGCTAAGAACATTTCCAAATTCAAAATCTAAAATCCAATTCCCGAGGTCGTTCCCCTCCCGGAACTCGGTACAAAATACAACTTTCAAAATCCAATTTAACAATCCAAGTACAATCTCATCTAGTAGTCCATCCCATTGGTTTTACTAGGCCTTTTCGACTCAAAATCATATAAGGCAAGTCAAATTTGGGCGCCGACCCACAAAACTGAGCATGTCGGGCCCCGTCCCGTACAACCGGAATTCAAAACCCGAGAAAGGCTTGTTTTTAGACGCAAAATAATGCCTTAACCTCCAAGCAAACACAAAACGCCAAGCCTAGTACTATTCGTACAAAGGTACAACACTACAAGACAAAACAAGGACGAAGCCCTCGTCCTTGCTTTGGCGGCATTCACGCCAAGTCACCAGCGCCCAGCGCTGCCTCGGCGTGTTGCGCTGGCGTGTGCTGGCGTCTTGCACCCATTCCTTCTATAAATACCCCTCATTTTCAGTATCAAAAAAGAGGAGGAAAAACGGAATACAACGTCGTAATACTGACATTACGCCTCAAAATATAAATAAAAAACCCTTCAAAACACATACAAATTAAATCTCTAATTCAAAAGCAATTGGGAGCTCTTGCCTAAACCTAAATAGGTAAATTCGAATCCCACTCTAATCAATCATGTTGTTTTGATTTCAAAATGATTAGCAAGTTGGTATTTTTATTATTAAAAATGCCACTTGCAACAATCATACATGTTTTTCAAAAATCTAAACTTTTTCAAAATACAAAAATGCAAACTTTCAAGATTCAAGGATGTTCAAAGTTGCTTGTAATCACCTCTTTGAACTAGAATCACCTTCAAGTATGGAGTAATCAAAGATGACACCTTTTTAACTCTTAAAGGTTTAGTCTTTTGAGATTCAAAACTCCATTTTTCAATATACAACTTCAAGTTTTCAAATTTCAAGATCCCGCCATGTTTAGGGTTGCTCATGACTACTTCCCTAAACTAGGATCCTTTCAAGTGAGAGAATATCAAAGGTCTCACCTTTTCAACATTAAAAGGTTCGACCTTTGAGATTCAAGCCTCTTAATTTCAATTATTTCAAGTTCAAAGTTCAAGTTTTTCAAGTTCGATACTTCAAAATTCAAGCTTTCAAGTTCAATACTTCAATATTCAAGTTTTCAAGTTCAAGTTCAATATGCAAAGTCTAGGATATTTGGGTTGAGAAACCTCTCCCAAGTTGAGATTTTTGGCTTTGCATTCGTGTCGGGCGCAATTATTTTTAAGGAGCCGCTTGGCGTTTGAATCTCATGTGCCCAAGTACAAGTTTCAATTATGCACCATTCTATATTGCAATTTCAATATCGCACCTTTCAATTCCGCAATTTCACTATCGCACTTTTCAATTCCGCAATTTCAATATCGCACTTTCAATACCGCAATTTCAATATCGCAATTTCAATACCGCAATTTCAATTCCGCACTTTTAATTCCGCATCTTTACTTGCCTAGTCCATTTCTAGGCAATGTGGACCTACTCCCTAGTCCCTTTCTAGGGGGTCTTGTATTTACTAATTCCGCACTTTATTTAGTATTGTGATGTTGCTTTATTTGCTTTATTTCTTTCATCACCGCACATGCTAAATACAACAAAATACAAGGTTACATCACGCTTAACAAAGATAATTTCTTGGACAAACCGGCCTTAGGTTCTTTTAAATCAATCTTTAAAGCAAAGTGACCACCATACAATTAGAGATTCTATTTGCTCTAAATTCAAACCCACATAGTCTAATCTAGGGTATATTTTCGAAAATGTTGTGCCAACGTACTTGAATATTTCTAAAGCTCGAGGAATAAGCATTTCGTTCCTGTGCCCGGATCTCACCCATCCGTTTGGAGGATTCAAAGCCTTATCCAAAAAAAAGAGTCACTTGCGGTCTTCCCAAACGAGACTTTAAACAATGTTTGGTGGCGACTCCTTCGAGGTACAAAAATACAATGATTTTTTAAAGAACCGCCCCTCTTGTAGAAATTGCGGAAAAAAAAACCCCTACAGGATCATTTTGTGATTTCAATATTCAATTTCACTTATGGGTGTTTCTTTGTCGAAGAATCCATCTTGACATCCCATTTGAATGTTTTGAATCACTTGGAATTCATCATTTAATACTAAACCAAGATTAAATGATCTATGAAATGTAATATCATAAATGATAAATGTTTAAACCAATAAATGCTTACCAATTTGTGGGCCTCTAACCCAAAAACAAGCATTTAATGTTTCACAGATATAGGCCTTTCACCCAATACTTAAAACATTCATGGAACTCAAACTTGATTCCATTTCTGCATATGAATGTTGTGTCTCATTCAATGTAGAGGTTTAGTTTATCATACTTTGCTATTCTTAGCATCCTTTCTATCGAAAGCCTTTCGATGTAAGATGAAAAGATCTTTGACTATGTTTATAGAATGATCTAGTCTTTCATTGCTGTTAGAATGATTCTCATATTCATAATACAAAATTATTCAGATAGCAAACTTGTGATCAACCTGAGTTCATTGAAGAACTCCCACTAGAAACAATTCCCTTTCATTGCTTCTTAGGCAATGATGAATTCATTTCAATTATGTAGAATTGCAAATGATGCCATCCTTTTGGAATACTCCGACCAGTTCACAGAGATGTGGGAGATACATCTTTCAACTGAGAACTTGGAAACTAATCATTGATTCAGTTTCCCATGCATCACATATGGTTCAGAACCTATGTTACCACCTTTTAATCACGACGCCTAATTGCCCGTGTATGTTTGTGGTTTTCCTAACAACAAGATTCAACTTTTGCTTAGGAAAATGCATGTAGCATCAAAACTTTAGTTCATCTTGACTTTCTCTTATCAAGTGCTCATCGTACATATCCAAATGTATTAGATGTTCTTGATATGGTTCTAATAATCTTTGATCTAGATCAATAGAGATTGGTATAAACTTGTCACGATCCAATGTTCATGAGTTATCTTGGCGATCTATATATCACATCATACATGATTGATTGTAATGCAAAAACCATTCGCATTTTAAAATCTATATTCTCTTTCAAGAGATACTGAATCTTTCTAAAATCTTGGCATTGCCATGTGATATAAGGTGAAGGCACCTCTTCAAGGTCCTTCATGTTTAACTTTAGTGATAACAGCCTAGCTTTATACTTAGTTAAAGCATTCATTACTTAGACTTACTCATATGGGTTGAGAGTCTCTTTTGAGTCTCTCAATTGTGTTTGATTTAGTAATTACTTTTACATAATCCAAACAACGCTTTAGATCCTATCCAATAGATCTTTAACCCAGTATGTTCTAAGTTTCTCCATGGTTCTAACATTGACAAATACTTTCAAATCTAGCCATTTAGAATTTGGATGTCATTTTCAATAGAGAGATATGTATCTCATATGTAGAACCAATAAACATGACTTAGCTCCCACTAAACTCCTCATCTACAAGATAATCCATATTTTCATAAAGCTATATATGATTGCTCAATAGCCTTGAAAAATATGTTCCAATTCCCACTTGCATGCTTTAATCTACGAATAGATTTCTTAAGCTTGCTCTTTTATCTAGCATCCAAAACGTTTACATTGTGTGATGTACACATTCAGGAAGGTGTTTCGTTTTCCAATTGTCATATTGCCATATGCAATGATTGCTAGATTTATCCAAAATAGTTCAAGCATTCCGACTTGGTGAAAAAGATTTCAACATTATCAACGCCGTGAAGTTGTTTATAATCTTTAACCACCAATCTAGCTTTTCTTTTGTGTGTGTATACAATATCATCTTTGTATGTTTTGAAAACATGTTTGTAACAAATGGGAGTGAACCCTTTATGCAAATCAACGTTGTATGTTTAGAAACATGTTTGAAACCAATGGGAGTGAACCCTTTATGAAAATCAACGTTGTATGTTTAGAAAACATGTTTTCAACTAATGGGAGTGAACCCTTTATGCAAATCAACGTTCTATGTTTAGAAAACATGTTTGCAACTAATGGGAGTGAACCCTTTATGCAAATTAACCAAATCATAGATTTGATTCTTTAAGATGAAGATATTTCGGATAAAATGGCCTCAAACCATTTTGTATGGCCTCGAACCATACTTATGTTTTTGATGGCCTCAAACCATACTTGGGAATTTTTAATTCGTCGTAGCTAACCTGTAAGTCGTATATTCTTGAAGCACTTTCCAAAGTCTTCATAGTTTTCATTCCTCAAGATATCTATGTATCTATCTTGGTTGAATTCTATTCCTTATACGATTTACCTAGGTATTGAACATCAAACGTTAGTGTCTATAAAGACATTACTCAAGTCCTTTGAGTATTAGGATTCTCTTGAAGCACTTCTAAAGTCTTCCTGAAGCTCTTCCCAAGGCTTCTAAGTACGGAGCTTTCCAAAAGACTCCCAAGTATCCTACTTTTGTTTGTTGCTTGACTCGAAGTTCTTTTGAGGTCACTTCGAGGTCATTTTTCTCCCACTTGCCTTTTTGGAAATATGATGGTTTCCTAAAAGACATTATCTAGAGCAAAAATCATATGTTCTCAGATTTGTGGTAGAATCAATACCTTTTGTTTCTATGAGTCGCTCATAAAGAAACATATATCATTCTTGAGTTTGTTTGATGTAAACACTAACTCCCACTGGGTTTGACAACCCTAGATATATATGTACTGAAAAGATGTACTGAACCGAAGTTCAATCCTTATGACATCTTATCCTTAGGTTTGACAACTTTTTTTAGTGTGATAGTCACTTGAGAGCATCATTTAGAAACTATATAGGAAAATAGTCGTGATTATCGTTAACCGAATAGATTCCGATTTCTCAATGTGGACATAACATATTCTTATGGAGCTTCGATTGTTATAATGCCATATAAACAATCTAGATAATCATTCTTGGCTCATGTAAACATCACCTTGACCCAGCCTAGATGTTCCAAAATTCTTGCCAAGTAGATTTTATACCCTTTTGTGAATTGCATTGAAGCATTTCATATATTTCACGTTGAGTAAATGTAGCCATATTTTCTCAAATTCTTGTGAAATAGGTAAGTCATAAAATCCATCTCTGGCCCAAGAACTTTATTGTCTAGAAACTTATAACAATAGTCCATTTCTATGTCATGTTCAACAAGCAAGACCCACGTGTCTTAAATTAATCAACTTTCAGAAATCCATGCCATGGAATCTTAGAATGTTGTCTTGTTGATATGGTCGTATGACATTGCCAAAGATATGTAGAACACAAATCAAAATGTTTGATTTGAACCTTCTGAAGTTTGAGTGTGAAGAGATTTGTTTGTTTATTAATCAATCATATGACTCAACCCTTAAATGACCATTTCATTCAAATAAACACTCAACGAATGTTTTTGTTTACTTTGAATGTGAGTCTTTCCGTTGTCCAAACAGAAATTGATTATGACGATTAATGGAACATAATACCATTAAGTTCCAGCCTTTAGAAGGACTTTAAAACAAACATGATGACCCTACAATTAATGTAGCAAAACTTTGCTTCATTTCCCACTTGTAGGTCAATAACCAGACTTAGCTCCCGGAATTTGAGTTCTTAACAAGAGTTAGAACCTCAAGCGGTAATCTAATACCATGGGAGTTTATTTGCTAAGTTGTTTCTCTTTAACATAAACCTTATGGTAGAAATAGAATATCTAAATATATTTCTTTTGTTCCCCTTTCCTATCCTTTCTAGCACGTTTTCTTATAGTCCTAAAGATTTTACTCTTTGCTTGATCTTCTTACTTTGTTATGCTTACAAAGTCCCTTTCTTTTATTCACTTTGAATGACCGCATCCAATGAGTCTAGTTCATTATCGAATCAAAAGAAAATTGGTTGTTAACCATTGGTTATACATGAGTCTTTAACTCAATACTTCATTATTCCAAAACTACCCAGTATTCTGAATATATGAGGTCCAATTGGTCTACCATTCAAATTTTAGTTTGAAAACAACCATGAAGATCACTATAAGAAAATAACATTCAAGATATGCTCTCACTCTCATTTTCTTTGAGAATCGCTCTCAAAATTAGTTACCAATCGATCGAGGAAATATCACAGTTCTATTGTCCGAACGCAATAAAGTTGAAGATGTACTATTCTACAGAATGAACTAGCAAAGAAAACATTTATCATACTTTAATAACTAGAATAAAAGCATTCATGAAATCATTAAAGCTATTAAACATTTCATTCATACAAAAATAAAACATAGTCCAAAAATGAATGAAACGATTCCAAGACCCTAAAAGTCCTAAATCCTTAAGCAGCTTTGGCATGTCTTAAGTATTTTAAGATTCTAGGTAAGCAAAACCTATTGCTAGTAATCTCCAAATTACTCTTGGTTAATAAATTAATACCATAATTTATCCCATCGCCACAACATAATGCCATTGTTGTTTGAGTTGAAACCACAATCAACGTGCTCCTTTGGGACGCCTTACCATCTAAGTTAACTAATATAGCACCTTACTTTGGCGTAAACCTACTACGTTAGATCCTTAGATTTTTGTAAGTGCTTGATTTGGAAGGCAACTTTTGAACTCAATATTTCTTTGGACCTAGTTATTTCTATGTTGGTTCGATTATTTAGTGAACTAAATCTAATCGAGTCATACAAACAATGCATTCATGCATAATATACATTCATTCAAGCATAATATATATAGTGCATAAATAAATTGGTGAACTAGTATGGCCCAAAACCCTTGTCTTGAAGCATCAAATCTTCTTCACCATCTTGTTAGCTTGGCATCGTCTTGAATCTTCATTCAACGCTAACTTAAAGTTCTAAACTAGAAATACTTGAAATAATAAAAATTACATCAAAATTTCAATGGTTCACATACCATATTTAAAACTTTGCATTCAAAGATAAAACGGTCGCAGACCGTATGTAACTATCCTAGATTGGCCATACTAGTCACTTGGAGTACCTGCATTACATAAAATATACATTCTATGCATTCACCCATTCGTATGCTAAAACGAATGGCCCATATAATTATGCAAGTATTTACGTGAATTAATTAAATTTCACGTTCACATAAACGCGTCCTAAAAGATTAATCATCCAAATTATTAATCCTTAGAATTTATTCTAATTAAAATTGAATTTAATTAAAATAATGTGACCTACGAAAATAATTAAAATAATTATTTCATTTTTAATTTTATTTAGCGGCTCCCACTCAAACCAATAATTATTCCGGATAATTAATTGTTTAAATATTAAATTAAACTCACGGCCCGGCCCAAGTTAAATAAAATAATTATTAATTATCCCGTTAGCCCAAATTAATGCAAACATAAAAGTCAAGCCCAACGAAAACAAAAAAAATTTGTTCGTGTGCATGTGCGGGCTAGGCTTGCGCCCAGCCCAGCATTGCACGTTGTGGCCTACGAGGCACACGAGTAAGGCCCATGCACCTCGCAGCCGCGCCCACGTAACCGCAACGTCGCTGCTTCCCCTGTATACTCGTCGTTCTCGTCGCCGCGCAACGCAAGACAAGGCACCTTGCTTGCTCGCAGCTATCGCAAGCCAAGGCACCTGCCTTGCTCGCCCCTTCCTTGCCCAGCGCGCGCGGCACGCTGCACGCTGCTGCTGCCCGCGTTACTGTGGCTCGGCACAGGCGTGGCAGCCCGCGTGGCTCGTTGAGCCACACATCCACCCCACCTCAAGTTCGTGCCTTTGGTTCGTGCCTACGGACAAACTAATTAAAAAAAATTAATTTCACGAACATTTGCATTAAGTTATTTTTCATAAAAAAATTACGATTTTTAATTTCGAAAAATAACGATTTTTACGATTTAAAATTAATTTAA
Organism: Spinacia oleracea; assembly: GCF_020520425.1. Classification (NCBI taxonomy): domain Eukaryota; kingdom Viridiplantae; phylum Streptophyta; class Magnoliopsida; order Caryophyllales; family Amaranthaceae; genus Spinacia; species Spinacia oleracea. The sequence continues at coordinate 134,551,524 of NC_079489.1, read as the reverse complement.
CAACAATCCAATTTCGTTAAAAATTTAAATCAAGGCTAACATTATTCAAATTTTAAGAACGAACGATTTCAACTGAAAATTTGAACTTTTAAATAATCAAATCTAAAACTTTAAATCGTTCCAAACAATTAAATTTTAGATTTTTAATCAATTTGGTTTAAGTGTCGATTAAAATTAACGAAACTATTCAAAATTTTAATCCAATAATTTTTAAAATTCTCCACTGACCATGAAATTATAATCCCTTTCCCAATTAACCAAATTACTAGATCCAAATTATTTAAAAAATCAATTAGCGATCTAAAATTTACGAATTTGGGGAAAGAAAAATTAGGGTTTTTACTTATCGAAAACGGCTGAAAATTTTACCAAACTTCAAGAATATACCCAGAAACATTGTGTCAAAATTTCAATCAATTCCGAGTAGTTTAGTTCAACCAATTAATTGAAAAACTTTCCGAATTTATTAATTTTAATACGAAAATTAACAAAAACGCCCAAAAAACACAACCTCGAGGCATGTTTTTGCAATTCCGTTCTCATGAGTTGATCTTAGAAAATCATATTCAATCAGATTAGGATCAGAAAAGTCAAAAATACGAATCCTTTTGATTTCAGAACCTATTACGCAATTAATCCAATAATTCATAATAGTTCATGAGTACCACAGGAAACTTTGAGTTGGAAAAAGAGTGTACATGAGTGGCACAAGTACTTCTCCAGTAAGAATAAATTGAAAACTTTAGAAAAACGTGTGAATTCTCGTGTCAAGTTTCGGGACGAAACTTCTTCTAAGAGGGGTAGATTGTAATCCCCCGCAAATTTATAAATTTTATTAATATATTTTAACGTATAGTTATTTACATTTATATAGAATTTATGAATTTTAGTAATAAATATATAATAAACATATATTTATTTTATTTAATTACATTCTAAATATTTTAAGGATTTGTGCAATCAAAAATAATTTTTGAATTTTATGTTGAAAAGAATTTGAATCACGAAAACACGTTTGAATTTGGAAAACAATCCTAATTGGTTTTGGATTCAAACATTAAAGCGCAATCCTAATCCCAGCCCAATTAAAATACCCAAGCTCAAATAAACCCCTAAACCCAAAAGTTTACCCACACAATTTCTCTCTCATCTCAAACTCACAACTTACGTTACTCTCCTCCTTTCACGTGAAGCCTCAACGCACAAACTCAAACCTTCTCATTGCTTCCTGGGCAGCCTGCCGCCAGCCACCACCGCCGGTGTCGCTTCCCCTGCTCCTCCTCTGGCCGGTACTCTGCTCCTCCTCCTCTTGTTCTCTCGTTGTTTCTTCTTTCTCATCCTAACTTCTTGTTTCTTATTTTCTCCTCTGGTCGGTCAAAGCCACCGTCGCCGTCTCCTAACAATCGTTTCGCGCCGCACTCTTGCTGCCACGAAACCCAGCCGTCGGCCACCCTTCTCCTCCCTTCTCCTAGACGTACATAATCACTTCTTCCTCTTCTTTCTTGCTTCACACGCAGCCACCCAGCGCACACCGCCACCGCAGCGCCACCAACCAGCCGCGCCTTGTCCACTGGCAACTGCTACCCTCGCCGCCGCCTCTCCCCTCCGGTCAGCGTCCCTCTCTTCCTCACTTTTGGTTATTTCTTAAACCCTTAAAACTAATTAATGTTTTAATTATGTTTTATTAATATAATTCATGTTTTTCTTGAATTAAATTATAGATTTTATGAGTTAATTATGAAATTCAGATGTCATGTTTTGCATAATTAAATTATTTATTTTTAGATTATACAATTTGATTGAAATAAAGGTTTTAATTATTTAAAGCATCAATTTTAAGGTTTTAATGGTTTAAAATAATAGTAGGATGATTATGAATTATTAAAATTATTGTTTTGATGTTCTAAGGATGTTAATTTGGTCTTGTGAAGTTTTAAACGAGTTTATATTGCTGGAAATTTAAAGGATGTTGTTTTTAAAGAGTTTGTAATGAGTTTCAATCATTAATGTAATAATTATTATGCTAGGAGGTTAATTAGTTAAATTTAGATATTTGGAGAAGGTTCTAAATATGTTTAGGATGTATTTAGAATACTTTATTGTTGCTGTGAATTATTAGAAGTTGATTGGGAATCTTGTTGGTTGTTTTAGGCGGATAATTCTTTGTAGGCAACTTTTGAAAGTGCTAAAGTGGCCTATCAATTTGTTTATACAAGGTACGTACATACCTGTGTGTTTGTGGATGTGTGATATTATTGAAACCATGTTGAATATGTCTATAAACTTGGTTGTGTTGAAATTTACATGCTTAGAACATGTTGAACATAGAGTTTATTGTGAGAATTATAACATGTTAGCATGGATGATTGGTGCAAGCATGTCAATTTGGAACTTTATATTATTTTATATATATATATATATATATATATATATATATATATATATATATATATATATATATATATATATATATATATATTGGTTTAGATCAATTGATCGTTGTTCCCTTTTAGCGTTTCACTACTTTATGAGGGCCGAGGACCTTGTTTAGTAAGTTGATACTTTACACCTGTACAAAGGTGGTTAACCATTGTTAAAGGAAAGGTTGAATTATTTGGAATGAGTTCTTGATTGATAACTTTATGATCGCTTACCTAATTCCAAGATAAAAACAGTTGTCAATACTTGTTGATTATATGATTTATGTGATTATCGAGTCATAACAAGTATTAATTAGTAAATCATGTAAAGTGAAACTGAGTAGCAATAGCTTTAGACTGTGCACGTCTGAAGTGATGAACAATCAGGAGTTGGGGTCATAGGTCACCTATGGCTTTTTCTGGCACCGGATTGATCACCGGTTCTATTTTATTCAAAAGTTCCTCGATATCGCAGGTCATTGGGGTTATGGAGTCACGCCCGTACCTCGTCTTCCTTAGTGAAGGCTTCTAGTAGACAACTCGGTCCATTGACTATTTCAATTAAAATAATATTAATATTATAAAAGTCGAGTCCAGTTAAGTCAAACGTGGCCTTCAAGTTAATATGTTTTGGTTGTCCTTACTTATGTATTATTAGTATCATGCTAGGAATATTTATTCATTGGTTTAGTATGTAGTACTCAGCTTCGCTGATTACGTGCGTTGTTTGTGTGTGTTGATCATGGATATGAAGGAAATAATGCCCTTGGTCCAAGTATGCATTCTATGTTAAGTCTAATAAGTGCGGTTCAGTGTTAATTAACAAGTTAATAATTCAGTGAGATCAAGTGAGCTGAATGCCTAGCTAGAGGCCGCTTCAGTTCAAGTGGAATTAATGATATTAATCCACAGCTTACTCTTGACTGAACCCGTAGGGTCACACAAATAGTACGTAAACGGATCAAGTATTTAATGGCATTAAATACTCCATCTATGGATATTCGGAATCGACGGATCTTGGTTTCAGTGGGAGCTGAGATCGTCACAGGCAAGAAATGAATGCTCCGGAAACGATGATATTGCCGGAAACGGAAATATGGATCGTATCGGAAATATAAATATTATCCAAGTCGTAGATGTTGCCGGAAACGGAAATATGGTACGTATCGGAAAATATTATCGGAAATGGAAATATTGCCAGAATCGGAAATATTGCCGGAAACGGAAATATTGTCAGAATCGGAAATATTATCGGAATCGGAAAATAATTCCGGAAACGGAAATATTAAATATTTTTTCGAAACGGAAATTAATTCCGGAATCGGAAATATTAAATATTGTTCGTATCGGAAATGAATTCCGGAATCGGGAAATTAATCGGAAGCGTATCGTACGAATTAGCATCGGACGAGGCCTGCCAGACGAAGGCCCAGCACGAAGCCGGGCCATCGCCCAGCAAGCCAGCGCGCCACAACGCACCAGCCAAGGCTGCGCCAGGCCCACCGCAAGGCAGGCCCAGCGCGCGCCAACGCTGCGGCAGCGTGTGGGCCTCGTGGCAATGGGCTGCGAGCTCGCGGGCTGCGCGCGTGCATGGCGCCCCTCGTGGGCTGCTGTGCGTGCGTGTGTGTGTTTGTGTGCTATACGAATCCTAAAGCTATCAGGTTTCGACATATGATTAAATTCCTAAACCTAAAAGGATGAATTAATTAAAATAAGAATTCTATTAGGATTCTAGTTTAATTAATTCGTATCCTAATAGGATTACAATTCCCTTTCCATACCTCTATAAATAAAGGCCTAGGGTCATTATTTTGTATAGAGTATTCAAGTATTCAAAGTGATTTTTGAGAGCAAAAATTCAGTCATATAATTGCCTACAATAGCCGAAAATTCTAAGTACCTTAAGGGCGATCCTAGTTGGTCAAGCTTAAGGCGGATCCGGACGTGCTGTGGACTATCTACGGAGGGACGACACTTGGAGTCCTAAAGACTTGTTCTTGTTCGGTTCGGGCGCAGCTAGGGAGGGCACGCAACAAAGTGTATGCATCTAAACTATGCTAAATGATTATGTGTAAATAATATGCTTTCCTGGCTTTATGGTTTTTCCGCATGATTTATGTTTTGTCATATGAATCATAACCTAACAGTGGTATCACGAGCCTCTTATTATTTTCATAATCTAAATTGCATGAACATGGTTAAATATTACAAATTTGCAAGAATTTAAAGGGGTGATTAATTTTCGTAATTGTTAATTAATCGCAAATTGCGTTTATTTAATTATACGTACGCAGTTTTTCGGTAGTTTCTTCGTTACTCATCCAAATCGAGTGATTTTTGTGTCAATTCCGCATGTAAAAGGCATTCTCAAATTCGAAGCCTAACTATGACTTTTCGGAGGTTTTAGTTTTTCGAATGCAAAATTTCGTAAATTTAAGATGTTAAATTAAATATTTGCGATTCTTGTTGATAAATCTTGAATTTTTGATTGACCTACTGTATATGTTTAACAAGTTTGAATGCCTAGCCTTGTTAATTATGCAATCTAATTTGTAATTATGATTAATTTGTTGAAAATTGGAATAATTTAGAATTAATTTGATTTTCATAATTAGTTATAATTTAATTAGACACCTATGATTAAAAACCACCATAAAAATTGTAAATTTATTTTAAATTTTAAATTTTTATGACCTAGACTTGAATCCATGTTAATCGGAAATCAATTAAATAATAAATTTTCGATTTTTTCGCCCTAAAATTATGAAATTAATATTATTTATTAATTTGTCATTAATTTTTAATATAAATTTTAAATTTTTATGCGATTCGCTCATATAACTTGCACGCACAAAGCAATGGACGCTACGTGTTACCCTTAAGGGGTGTTGTATAGTGCGGGCATGTGACGACGAGCAAGGGAGCTCGTCGCCCATGCGGTACGAATGCAATGAGCAAGGCCATGGTGCACGAGCACAAGGCAGCAGCCCTGCCTTGTGTCGTGGGCTGTGTGCAATGGGCGAATGGGCGAGGGCGAGAGCAAGGCACGAGCAGTCGCGTGTGGGCAGCAAGCGAGCTATGCCACAGCGCGCACTGCCTCGCGCAAGCGTGCGGAGCCTCGCGCGCAGCGAGCGCAAGCTCGCGTGCCACGAGTGCTACGCCCAGCATCGATCGCTCGCGCGTAGCGAGCGCTATTGTGCGTGCGACAAGCGCTGCGCCCAGCGATGGCGTGCAGCGTGCTTGTTGCAACGTGCGACGAGCGCTGCGCCCAGCGATGGCAAGCAGCTTGCTTGTTGCGACGTGCGACGAGCGCTGCGCCCAGCGATGGGCTGCGGCAGCATGCTTGTTGCGTCGAGCGCTGGCGCGCGCAGTGAGCACCAGCTCGCGTGATGCCTTGCGATGGTGAGCGGCAGCAATGCGACGCAGCGCATGGGCTGCGTGCACATGGCCAGCGATGGCTGTGTGCGTGTGGCCCATGGGCGTGCGTTGCGTGGGATTGTTGCGTTGCGATTAGATCGTTTTGAAATTTTAATTTGAGATTTTCAGTTTACGTAATTTTAATTAATTTTAAAATTAATAATTTAAATTATTTTCTTGGATTTTAATTTTGAATATTGTAATTATAATAAATTTTATTTATTCTAATTATTTTACTAAAATTAAAATCATGAATTAATTTAAATATGACTGAAATTAAATTAAACTTTTTGGATTCAATTATAAATTTATTTGAGCTTTAAATTTTAATTAAATTTGTATGTTTCCGGTTAGACTAGAAATACATTTTTATGTTTAAAGTTAGTAAAGCATATGAATTTATTGGTTTAAGTGGGAGCATTTTAGTCATAAACACTTGATTAGGTCTACAAATCCTTAAGGTTAAAACAACTTGATTAGAATTAATAAGGACTGAATAATTTGTAGATTATTGGTGCCCTTGATTAATTGATGCAAATGTTTATGTGATGCATAATGTGTTTTACTAACCAGCTATGTGGGCCATTCATGATAATGAATGGGTGAATGGTATATATTGTATATGTACTGTTTTGCAGGTTATGAAGTGACTTGTATGGCCCAAATAGGATAGAAAATATGGTCTGCGTACCATTAATTTGAATGTAATTGGTCTAAAGTACCAAAGTTGTTTTTCAATTCAAATATGGTCTGCGTACCATCAAATAGTTGTAATTAGTTTTAATTATAGCTTATCCTATTTGAAAAAAATGGTGCCTCCCACGGAGATTTTCAAGACGGACTTTGAAGTTGAAGCTTCAAGATGAAGTCGGGCCATACTAGATCACATTTATCTTATGCATGTTTTAAGTTATTTATTGCTTTTAAATATGTCTTAAAATGCATGAGATCAAAGCTTGATTATGTTGCATGATTAAGGATTTTAGTTCACTTAAAATCTAACCAACATAGTAAGAGCCTTAAGTTCCAAACTTAAAAATTGAGTTAAAAGGTGCCATGCCAAAATATACACTTGCTTGGATATCCTTTACATCAATCTAGTAATAGTTTTCGCTCAGCGAGGTGTTACTTATTGGTCCTAAAGGGGCAAGGTACACAAATAATTGTGAGTATATGTTAGTTTTGGTGAAACTCAACGATATAAGTAAGGAGTCATTTTATGTCGTGGCAAAATCGATAGGTTTACCTAATAAGTTCTTAGACGTACCTATCAACCAAGAATAGTTTCTAGACTATTAGCAAAAGGCTTTTGCTTACCTAAGATGTTTTAGGATTAAGTCGACAAACTGTGCTTAATTCTTCAATGATTTTAGGATCTTGGAATCATTTTATTCACACCTGCCGGAACAATAAATTCGAATAAAATGCTAATAACTTGTTGAAATTGCATGATTGCTTTAATTTTCAAGTTATTACTCATGATAAATGTTTAGAATTTGCATGCTTCAATGTATGTTTTAATTATTGTTTATAATTAAATATCTTGCACTGCAGTAAATCCTTTTAGAAAGGTAACAGTAAATTTCCTCGATTGGTAGTGAATCCAAGAACGATTCACGGAAATGAGAGAAAATGAGCAATTTAAAATGTACGTTTCTTTTAGCGACTTTTATGGTTGTTTTCGAATATCAAAATCGAATGGCAAACCAATTGGTGCTTGTGAATTCAAAATACAATGTAGTTTTGAGATCATAAAGCATTGAGTTTAAACGCTCAGCCTTACCAATGGTTAACAACCTAATATCTTTGTCCATTTAATTCTCGAATGAGTCTAGTCCCTAGACATTCGAATAGATCGATGCTTAGAGAACTTTAGAAGCTTCTAGTAAGATCATCTAGTTGAAACAAAATATTCAACATAAATTAAAATGGTAAAGAACCTTGTTGGTGACATTGGACATGTCTAACAAAGTATAAAAGTCAACACTAAAGAATTCAATTCTTAAGACTATAAGAAAGGGTACAAGAAATAGGAAAACAAAGGAACAGATGACAGGAATTTACAATTCCGTTTCTACCTATAAGTTTATGTTTAAAGAGAAGTGACCTAGGAATCAAACTTCCTTGGTATCATATACCGCTTTAGGTTCTTACTTCGGTAATAACTCAAATAATGGAAGCTAGGCTACACTAATGGCCTACAAGTGGGAAATGAAGCATGGCAATGCTACATTAGTTGTAGGGTCATCTAGTTTGTTTTAAGTCCTTTCAAAGGCTGGAACTTAATGGCTATTTTGTTCCATAATCAATATACCTAAATTTCTGTTTTCAAACACAGAAAGACTCACATTCAAGAAAAACAAAAACAATTTTTGTTTGTTTATTTGAATGAAATGGTCAATTACAGGTTGAGTCAATATGCTTGATTAAAACAAACAACTCTTTAAAGAACTTTACTAGGTTCAAATCAACCCCTTGATTTGAGTTCCATTAATCGTTGGCATTGTTGCTTAGACCATATCAACAAGTTAACATTCAAAAGCTCTATTTTGATGGACTTTTGAAAGTTCATTGATTTCTAGATCAATTTAAGACGACTAGTCTTACTTGTTGAAAGTAACAAAATATATGAACTATTGTTAGAACGCCTAGACAATAGAGTTCAAAGCTAAAGAAAGATTTTATGACTTTATTATTTCACATGGATTGGAGTGAATATAGGTTTATTTACTCAAATGTGATATAAGTTGAATCTGTTTGGCTAGTTCAAAGATTCAGAAGTATAAAATCCACTTGGCAAGAAATCATAAAGATCTAGGTTAGATCATGTTGATGATTACTTGAGACCAAATATGATCATCAATGATTGTGTGTTGTAATCTCACAATCTAGGTCCATAAGATATGGCATATCTTAGTTGGAATAATCGAAGTCAATTAGTACTTGATTCGATTAATGATGAATCATAAAGACTTTTCCTATAATTTCTAAAACAAAATGCTCAACTACCACCAAACTAAACCAAATTCGTCAAAGCTATTGAAAAGTAATTTCAAAATATCTTTTCATAATATATCTAAAGAGTTCCTAAACTCAGTGGGAGCTTAGTGTTTGTCATTCGACAAACTAAGGCCCAAGTATAGATATATGTTTCATTGTGATTTATTCAAATGAGACACAAGGGTATTGTTTCTACCACGAATTTTTGAGAACATAATGTTTGTTTGCTCGAAATAATGTCCTTTTGGAGATTCGTTTCCAAAATGACAAGTGGGAGAAAATAGACCTCGAAAGTCTTCGAGGCGAACAACAAACATAAACGGACATTCCGGAGGCTTTTCGAAGTGCTTCAGAAAAACCGAACTTATTCTTTAAGGACTTTAGAAGTGGCTTTAAAAAATAGACATCTCTTAGAAGACTTTACAAGTGCTTCAAGGAGAACAGAATATTCAAAGGACTTTCAAGTGGCTATTGATATTCTATTGTTTGATGTTCTATACCCAAGTAGGCATAGAATTCAAATCACTGAACCTATAAGATTCTTCTATTAGATAGTGAAGAAACATGGAGTTCAGGTCACTGAAACTATGCAATTCTTCTATTAGATAGTGAAGAAACCTACAACTTACAGTCAAACTATTATCATGTAGATTAATGAGTTTGTGACCTGTAAGAAAGCTATGACGAAACCCAGATTCCCTAAAATGGTTAGAGGCCATATATAGACTCAAATGTTTTAGATGGTTAAAGGCCATAAAACATAACCAATGTTTTGATGACAAAATTGAAATTTTGTTGATTTGCAAGAATAGTTTCACACCTATTGGTTGCAAGTTTGTTTTAAGGATAAAAACCATCAAACATGGAATTGTGTTCACACACAAAGCTAGATTAGTTGCTAAAGCTTACAAGCAAATTCACGAGATGGATTGTGTTGAAACCTCATGCATAATCGTAATGCTCAAGTCTATAATTCAAGCAATGATTGCATATTGGTACATATGACAATTGGATGACAAAACGTATTCCTCAATCAAATGTTGAAATAAACTATGTACATGGTATGTCATAGGATTTGTGGATCCAAATAAATGCTTGAAAAGAAAAGATAGTTTATAAAATCTAAGTACAGATTTAAGCAAGCAATTGGGAATTAGAAATGTATTTTAGTGAAGCTAATAAGTATTTTAGTTTCATAAAATGTACATGATTCTTATAGATATATAAAAAGTTTAGTGGGAGTACATAAAACTTAATTGGTCCTATGTGTATCACACACATATCTCTCTATTGTGAAATAACATTCAAATGCTAAATACTTAGATTTGAGATTATTCATCAATGATGGACCAAGGCGAAACTTAGTACATACTGGGTACTAAGATCTATTTACAAAGATCTTATAATATTGTTTTGGATTAAGTAATGGCATTTACTAAATCAAACACGAAATACTCCATTGGAGATATTCGACCCATGTGAATAAATCTATGTAAAAGATGTCTGAACTATGTATAAGCGTTTACTAAGTTAAACATCAAAGGATCTAAGTAAGATTCTTAACCTATATTATATGTCAAAGAATTTAGCTAGATTTAGTATCTACTGAAACTAGATAAGCTAAAGTTACATGAATAGAATTCAATTGGAATTATTCTACAAAAGAATTTATCATGTATGATATAATATGAGGATCGCCAAAAACGTATTGTATGACTTTAGGCATGACGAACCTATACCAATCTCTATTGATCTAAGTAAAGATCAACTAGATTGAGATCAAGAATACTTATGGTACTTGAAAAGGTACATAGGAATAGTTCTTGATTCAAGGAAATAAAGATATGCTAAATATTGATGCTACACGCATAAACACTGGCAAAGGATCAAGCAAAGACCCTTTGGAGTTAACCATTGACAAGGACGAGCTAAAGAGCATCGTGTTTCAAAATGGCAACATGGATTGGAGACCATGAGTTGTTGCGTGGGAAATTAAAATATTAATTTCTATGTTCTAAGATACAGCTGGAAAGTCTTCCACATATCTGTGAACTACTTGGATAAGCAAATCCAAACAAAGCATCACTAGCAACCTATAAAGTTGAAGTAAAAGTACTTATTGCCTAAGAAGCAATAAAACAGGGTTGTTTATGTTAAAGAGTTCTTCACTGAACTTGGGTAGATCACATGTCTGCTGGCTTGATGGTTCTTCATTGAAAAAATGCGTAGAACCACTCTTGAGGCAAGAAAAGACTAGATCACAAAATAAACATACTCAAAAGATCTTATCATCATATCTCGAAGAACATTCGATGAAAAGGATGTTAAGATTGGCAAAGCGTGATAACTAAACCTATGCAACAAGTGAGAAGCAACACTCACGTTGTAGCACTGGAAATCAAGCATAGCTTTGAATTCCATGAAATGTTTTAAAGATGGGTTTGAGGCCCATGGTTGTAAAACATCAGGGTTGAACATTTATCATATATGAAATGTATTTTCATATTCCATTTAATCTTGGTTTAGTATTAAATGATGAGTCCCTTCAATTTGGCGATATATTCAAGATAGACTGTCAGGACCAGTCCTGTGACTAAGAAATGTCTATCAAGTGAACTTGAATGTCAAAGGTTGAAAATGGTCCCTAGTCGGAGTTTTCTATAAAATTGGACGCATAGAAAACGTTAGACGATTAGAATGCAAGATGACTAGTAGTTCTGTTTCTTGAACTATGTGGACATGGCAATGTCATAATCATTTGCATAGATACTTACTTTGGAAAGACTAGTATCGGACAAGACCTATGAAACTTTACTGTAAGAGATGAAAATCTGTCATAAGTAAATTTCATTAAAATTATTAGACACTAAATCCTCAATACCTGAGTGATTTGAGATTACTTGTTTGAGAACTGGTTGCTTTGACGTTGACCAACCGTCGCACCGTAAAAGGAGGCTATAAAGGCAACGCTCAGGTAATCACCTATCAAACGAAGTCTAATCTCAAGATCACAAGATTGGGATTGTCCTCCCACAAATCGGGATGAGATGCTTAAAAGTTGTACAAGGCCACTCGGAGAGCTAGAAACTGTGAAATGCATGGCCGTGCTCGGATGAATCATAGGCTATGATTATCTGTTTATTTGATCAGTTGAACTCTAAAACCGAGGAACACCTCTGGACATAATAAGGATGACAACTCTTACCTTATGTTCAAGAGCAAGCATCGAGCGACAAAGGAATTAGGAAATGCACACTTGTCCCTAAGGACAAGTGGGAGACTGAAGGAAATAATGCCCTTGGTCCAAGTATGCATTCTATGTTAAGTCTAATAAGTGCGGTTCAGTATTAATTAACAAGTTAATAATTCAGTGAGATCAAGTGAGCTGAAGGCCTAGCTAGAGGCCGCTTCAGTTCAAGTGGAATTAATGATATTAATCCACAGCTTACTCTTGACTGAACCCGTAGGGTCACACAAATAGTACGTAAACGGATCAAGTATTTAATGGCATTAAATACTCCATCTATGGATATTCGGAATCGACGGATCTTGGTTTCAGTGGGAGCTGAGATCGTCACAGGCAAGAAATGAATGCTCCGGAAACGATGATATTGCCGGAAACGGAAATATGGATCGTATCGGAAATATAAATATTATCCAAGTCGTAGATGTTGCCGGAAACGGAAATATGGTACGTATCGGAAAATATTATCGGAAATGGAAATATTGCCAGAATCGGAAATATTGCCGGAAACGTAAATATTGTCAGAATCGGAAATATTATCGGAATCGGAAAATAATTCCGGAAACGGAAATATTAAATATTTGTTCGAAACGGAAATTAATTCCGGAATCGGAAATATTAAATATTGTTCGTATCGGAAATGAATTCCGGAATCTGGAAATTAATCGGAAGCGTATCGTACGAATTAGCATCGGACGAGGCCTGCCAGACGAAGGCCCAGCACGAAGCCGGGCCATCGCCCAGCAAGCCAGCGCGCCACAACGCACCAGCCAAGGCTGCGCCAGGCCCACCGCAAGGCAGGCCCAGCGCGCGCCAACGCTGCGGCAGCGTGTGGGCCTCGTGGCAATGGGCTGCGAGCTCGCGGGCTGCGCGCGCGCGCATGGCGCCCCTCGTGGGCTGCTGTGCGTGCGTGTGTGTGTTTGTGTGCTATACGAATCCTAAAGCTATCAGGTTTCGACATATGATTAAATTCCTAAACCTAAAAGGATGAATTAATTAAAATAAGAATTCTATTAGGATTCTAGTTTAATTAATTCGTATCCTAATAGGATTACAATTCCCTTTCCATACCTCTATAAATAAAGGCCTAGGGTCATTATTTTGTATAGAGTATTCAAGTATTCAAAGTGATTTTTGAGAGCAAAAATTCAGTCATATAATTGCCTACAATAGCCGAAAATTCTAAGTACCTTAAGGGCGATCCTAGTTGGTCAAGCTTAAGGCGGATCCGGACGTGCTGTGGACTATCTACGGAGGGACGACACTTAGAGTCCTAAAGACTTGTTCTTGTTCGGTTCGGGCGCAGCTAGGGAGGGCACGCAACAAAGTGTATGCATCTAAACTATGCTAAATGATTATGTGTAAATAATATGCTTTCCTGGCTTTATGGTTTTTCCGCATGATTTATGTTTTGTCATATGAATCATAACCTAACAGGATATTCCTTATTGATCCTGTGATGACCCATTTTTGTGAGCAGTCTCTAAGGATCAATAAGCATTGCCCATCTGCAGGTTTGAAGATGATGCATCATTGGGTTCGGGATTAGAGAGCTTGTATTTAGTTTTGATTTGCTAAGTTGACTTTGGTTTGTGTAATTAGACTTTAAACTTGTTGAATTAGCTAAATTGACTTTATTTTTGTTGATTGATTTTGGAGTTAACTATGTAGTAGGTTATTTATAAACTTAAAGTTAGTTTTATGTTTTCTGCTGCAAAATTATGAATAAGCCGTTACGTTTTCACACGGGCGATAATACTTTGATAATTCTCTGTACTTATATTTATTAAAAAGGTTATTCTAGAATAGGGAGAATTTTCGGGGTGTTACATTGAATGTCAAAAGTTGAAAATGGTCCCTAGTCGGAAGTATTCTATAAAGGTGGACGCATAGAAGACGCTAGACGACTAGAATGCAAGATGACTAGTAGTTATATTTCTTTAACTACGTGGACATGGAAATGTCGCAATCATTTGCATAGATACTTACTTGATAAGATTAGTATCGGACAGACCTATGAAACTTTGCTGTAAGAGATGAAAATTTGTCACAAGTAAATTTTGTTATATGATTAGACATTAATCCTCAATACCTGAGTGATTTAAGATTACTTGTTTGAGAACTGGTCACTTTGACGTTGTCAAGCATCGCACCGTAAAAGGATACTATAACGGTAACGCTCAGGTAATCACCTATCAAACGAAGTCTAAGCTCAAGATCACAAGATTGGGATTGTCCTCCCACAAATCAGGATGAGATGCCGAAAGTTGTTCAAGGCCACTCGGAGAGCTAGAAAATGTAAAATGCTTGGTCGTGCTCAGATAATCATAGGCTATGATTATCTGTTTATTTGATCAGTTGAACTCTGACACCGAGAAATACCTCTGGACATGATAAGGATGAATGCTTTTACCTTATGTTCATGAGCAGGCATCAAGCGACAAAGGAGTTAGGAAATGCACATTTGTCCCTTGGGACAAGTGGGAGATTGAAGGAAATAATGCCCTTGGTCCAAGTTTGCATTTAATGCATTTAATGCTAAGTCTAATAAATGCGGTTCGGTATTTATTAACAAGTTAATAATTCAATGAGATCAAGTGATCTGAATGTCTGGCTAGAGGCCGCTTCAGTTCAAGTGGAATTAATAATATTAATCCACAACTTACTCTTGACTGAAACCATAGGGTCACAAAAATAGTACGTAAACGGATCAAGTATTTAAGTGAATGTAATAATCATTAAGTACTCTATTTATGGTCATTTGAAAATGATGGATCTTGGTTCCAGTGGGAGCTAAAATCATCACAAGGCAAAGAAAGGGTATTACCGGAAATGAAGATATTACGGGAAACGGAGATATGGTTCATGACGGAAATATTAATGTTATCCAAGTCGAATATATTTCCGGAAACGGAAATATGGTTCGTATCGGATAATATTATCGGAAATGGAAATATTGTCGAAATCGGAAATAATGTCAGAAACGGAAATATTACCGGAATCGGAAATATTGTCGAAATCGGAAAATATTAATGGATTCGGAAATATTAACGGAAACGTAAATATTGTTCGAATCGGAAATGAATTCCGGAATCGGAAAACGAATCGGAAGCGCGACGTGCGAGTGCTCGACGAACGAGCTTGCGAGACGCAAGGCCTAGCGCTAGCGCCAAGCAGCCCGCACAAGAGAAGCTCACTTGGGCCAAGCCAAGTGCAACAGCGCCCAACTCATGGGCCGCATGTTGTGTGCCTTGGCGCCAAGGCTTGGGCAGCAATGTGGGCTTGATTCACACGCCACAAGGCCTTGGCCGGCCGGTTGCTTGCGCGCTAAGAAAGCTTGGGCGCCAAGCTACTTGCGCGGCAAGTAGTTTGGGCCTCAAGTTATTGTTTTCCTAAATCTACTATAATTAGATGTTAAGGGTAATCTGAAATACTTAGTATTTGATTATCCCTAGGATTCTAATATTATTAATTAACTAAAGTCCTAATAGGATTAGTTAATTGATTCCTAGTAGGATTATAATTCTCTATTTCCCACCCTATAAATCTTTGGTTCATGATCACAATTATACAACACATTCAATACATTATATTCAAGGGAGAATTTAATATTTGCCTATTACATTTGTGAGTTTCCCGAGTGCACATAAAACCTTAGAGAATATTCTAGTCGGTTGAATCTAAGGCGGATCCGAACATGTTGTGGAGTTGCTACGGAGGGACGACACTTGGAGTCCTTTACTTGTTCTTGTTCTTGTTCGGTTCGGGAGCATCTAGGGAAGGCACGCATCACAAAGTATGTATACTGAATTATGCTAATTGACTATGTGGAAATTAATTTGGATTATTCTTGGCTTTTATGGTTTTTCCGCATGAATTATATTGTTCATCACCTTACAAGCACGCCACCAAGTCACCAACTAGTATGAGAACTACTTGAAAACTCGCCAACTGCTCTAAAATGACTGACGACAACCTAAAACAATTAAAAGTTACGTAAGTTTTCTCCTAAAACCTTGTATTTTTTCTGGTGAAAAAGGTCGGGACTAGATCTAGTTGAGTGTCTACCAATGGATAGTCCATATTTAATTCAGTCCGACTCATGGTGAAGCCTCAGTTAGATGTAGTCTCCCTCATGGTTTAGTCTCAATATTACGTAGTCACTTCAATGGGGCAGACTCAATTAGATACACTCTCCCCCTCAATCAGATCTTGTCACTCTAGAATCTCACTCGTGGTAAGTTATGGGATGAGAGGAAAGATAGATGTATGTTTATTGGCAAAGTATCAATTGGTACAACTCTCCCCATAAGATATCAAGTTTATTCTTTAATATTTCTCTACTAGATTCAAATCCACTCATTCAAATTCAAGAAACGTCAATAACCTTTGGATACAACCTAGCATCTCTCCGGAAGAAAATAAGAATCTAACTCAACTAATTTTAGATGAGAAAATAAAACAAGCCCTTTTTTACATGTCCCCTTATAAATCACCTGGTTTGGATGGTTATGGACCAAAATTTATCCAACATTATTGGCCAATAATTACACAGGATATCTGCAAATTAGAGGATTCTTTCATAATGGTATTTTATTAAGTCAACTTAATCATACGATTAGTTTATATACTACCTTTTGCAAAGCTACATCCAAGATCATAGTCAATAGTATCAAACCATTATTAGAGAAGATAGCAGGGCTATAAAAAATGCTTTTGCGCCAGAAGGAGCAATCTAAGATAAAATACTCATCGTACCAAAAATTATTAATATGTTTATTTTATAAGTCTAAAAATAAGACAGGTTGACTAGCACTAAAAATGGACATGGAAAAATCTTATGATAAAGTAGGATGAGAATTTTTTTGGGATACTTTACGAGCAATTGGCTTTAATGAAACTTGGATCAATTGTATAAAAACTTGTCTCACTACAAACTCTTACTCTCCGACAGTAAATAATATCTCACCAGATCTAAGTACTCTCTGGGAGGATTACGACAAAGAGATCAATTTTCCCGTGTTCTTTTTGTTATTTGTACGAAAGTATTGGCCTTGGAACTCTTACTAAATTCTCAAGAAAAGAATATCGGTATTGGTATCAAAGTCAGTCCAAAAGATTCTATTTTTCCCTTCTTACCCTTTGCCGGTGACAGTTCATTATTCTATTAGGCTAGATCAATAGCCTTTTTTAAATTTTTGACTAGGTAAGAAAAAGGGATCCTACTGAACCAACACCTATTACAGGTTAACCAGCTCAGCTACGCGGATCTTCGCCTGAGTCACTCCCAAGTATTACACAGTTGATGGGGATCGACCATGTGACCTCTAAGTCACAAGGTGAGTTGCCCACCAACTCCACCAACTTATGTGGTCTAGATCAACAACTCGTTCTAATCTTAAAGACATTTAAATGATTTTCAAATATTTCAGGAAAAGTGGTTAACCTCCGTAAGTCATTTGTTGTCTTTTCAATATTTGTGGCCAACACTATAAAATACCATATGGTTGGCTACTTCAACATGACTCCAAAATATTTCCTTACACTTTTTTTAAAAAACTCTAAGACTTTTACTAAACAAAACTTTCAGCATTTAATAAAAACAACGGAACAAAAAAATGAATATTGTTCTTAAAACTTGGTCTCCAAAGCGGGAAAAACATTTTTGATACAAAGTTATTTGGAGTCTCTTCCTTCTTTTGCAATGACAATGACTCATCTTCCAAAGATTATCTTTGATTCCATAGATCAAATCAATCATAACTTATTCTGGAAAAAATTTGCAGAAAAGAAAACGTATACTTATGATTCCTCGACTTAAAACATGTCAACCCAATAGTCAAGGTGGTCTCGGACTACGTAAAATCAATGCGGTAAATTCTGCAATTTTTGGCAAAACTAGGGTGAAAATTATATCGGATCGTTCAAATTAACTTATGAGTTCAAATAATCCATACTAGATATTTACAAAATATTTGTTTTTTGAATACAGGCCTCAAACTAGAGACTCCCGGATACAGAAAAAATCTTACAAATTCGATCCCTACTTCTTAAAAGCATACGATGGAAAATAGGAGCCCGATATAATGTCTAGCTTTTACCCGACAATTGGTGTACCACTAATTTAGT
The DNA here is from genome assembly GCF_020520425.1 of Spinacia oleracea. Lineage (NCBI taxonomy): Eukaryota > Viridiplantae > Streptophyta > Magnoliopsida > Caryophyllales > Amaranthaceae > Spinacia > Spinacia oleracea. The sequence goes on along the minus strand of NC_079489.1, from coordinate 134,533,314 downwards.
ATAGTTATTAAATTTAGATACCTTTGATATCCAACACCTGAATATCAAGGTAGATCAATTTACCACTCCAACTCACATATGTAATGAACATGTCCTTGCATTGGTGGTTCCTCCCTCAGTAGTCCAAGTTATTAAAGGTATGCTCTTATCTGTCACCGATTTCCTAGTTGGATATTTGTTTAGTAATTGAGAATTTATCTTCCGCATGGCTATCTCACACTCATTCCGTCCAGATTAGTTGTTACACTTTCCTTTTTCGCTTGTCCCAGATTAGTTGTTACACTTCTAAATTAGAAATGACCCCACAATTATTATATTTTCCTACTATTTTTCTTGTCCCTACACCCTCTCTAATTCTATTAAAAAAATACTCCACTAACTCCTATTACATCTACTTTTTCATTAAAATAAAAACTGATAACCAAACAACCACTTATCACCTAAAACTTTGGGGAGGTGATAAATCCAAGGAAAATTTTACTTCTTCCAAGAAAATCCACATTTTTTTAAAGTTGATTTCCTTTGAATAAGTAAAATTCTTCCTTGGATTTATAATTTTCCAAAACTTTGTGCAAAGGTAAGTGTAACGACTAATTTGGGACAGAGGGAGTAACAACATATCTCCTAATAAATGGGAAAACAATTGAATCCGAAAACTAGATATTTCTCTAAAGTTAAAACGTTTTTATGGTAACTTTACACAACGGTCTTCCTATACGGAACAAATTAGTTTACCATAACATTGACATTCCCAAATATTTCCCTCTTGTAAACTCACAGCGAAAACCATGATCATTTTACATTGCCCTGTTACTAAAGACTTTTAGAACTCTGCTTTTAAGAATTTGTTGGCTTGATACTCAACTTCGAGAACATTCAAATTTATTTTGTTTCGTAGTATGCGAAATAATGTTGTCTTACCAATTAAAAAAAATCGTTACTTCTTTATGGATCATCTGAAAAACATGAAATGCAACTATTTTAAACAAACCATTTTCTCTATTGGTAGCCTTAACACTAGAGCCTTATTTAGAATGTGTAATGAATGGAAAATATACGTACTTCTTTAGATTCTTTGGATGATTGGATATGCATTCAGATAAATAACATTCCTAAACCTCCGCCCCATTTTATTCAGGTTGCCTGGACACCCCCTGCCCCTGACACTCTAAATTCAACTTTGATGGAACTACGTGTCACAACTCTGGTACCTCAAGGGTGGTTATTAGGGATCATTTGAAAATAATTTTGCTAGCCGCTCCTACAATCTAGAAGACACACCCTCTTTTCTTAGCTTGCAGAGGTTATTGCCCTCCGCAATGTGTTACTATTACCAATTGAAAATAATATTATACGTGCTTTTATAGAAGGAGATAATTTACTAATTATTCAGATTTTGCAGCAATGTGCTACTTGCCCGAGGAAAATTCAGTTGTTTGTGAACGACGTAAAAAAACTGCTTAAACATATTAATAGGTATATTTTGTGTCATGTATATTGGGAAGCTAACCATACATCAGAATATGTTTCAGCCATTGATCACCACATGCACACTTATCAAGATATACAACCTCCTATTGGTATTGAATTTTCTTATACACTTTTGAGAGAAGAATATTTTAACTTCTGCATGTTCACTTTTCTTTCATAATAAATAAATAAACAAATAAATTTGGTACAACATCGCCACAACTTTAGTAAGTATTGCATGTTCTTCTATGCGCAACAAGGAGCACATCTTTTCAAGTTGATGGCCCAATTGTTTTTTCATATATCTTTAACGGCATGTTTCAAACTATACGGAGTACTTGGACAACCCTTATTTTTTTTTAAAGATATGTTATTTGAACTTATTTAAATTTTAACATAACTTATTTTCTTGAAATAAATGAAAATATGGTGAACAAAAGAAGACCTTACTATGGCCTATCAAGCAGGCTTTAATTGACAATTGGTTGAATGTTAGAAACTATTGAGGGGCCATTTGGCTCACACAAGATAAAGGGAATGAAATCAAGAAAGGGAAAGAAATAGAATGGAAATAACTCCCTTTGATGTAAAAGGTTGTTTGGGTTATCATTTGTTCAATACTCCTTATTACACATCTTCTCTTTTGTTTCACTACATGAGAGCCGCTGCCTTCTTCTCTCCCCGTCGTCGCCACCTTTCTCACCCTCACAGGGCCACCACCTTCCCCATCTTCACCCTTGTGGCGTCACCGTCTTCCCCATCTTCACCCTCGCGGCATCGCCTTCCCCTTATTCACCCTTTCAATCGTTCATTGTTTTCGGGAGGCTAACCAAGCAGCGGATTTCTTGGCACCAAAAGAAAGCTCTTGTGTTTCTATGTCGATTTGGTTTTCGTCTTTTGACCCCCTCCCTTTCCCTTATCATCCGAAAGGATGAGTTAGGTTGGCCCTCCTTAAGAGTCTAACATGATTTTCTTTCTTACCATAAAAACAAAAAACAAAACAAAACAAAGGGCATCATACTTGTTGATTCCCTTTCCCTTTAATAAAGACCCCCAACCAAACACCCTCTATGTAAAAGAAAAAAACAATAACTATAGAATAAAATAACTCTTTACGAAATGGTTTTCCCATACAGTTCTACTCTTGCATAAACACAAAATTTGTTTGGTTGATTCTATATAGTCAACTACGAATTGCTCAACTAAAACCTCTAGAGAGAGGAAAAATCTAGTGAGAGACTATTCTCTAAAAACTGATCTTACTGTTCTTCAGATATTAATCTTGTTCCATCTAAACTTATCTTGAAAACTTTTTTACTTTTATTTTCCTTTTTTAAACAACCACAAAACAAACAAAAGTCTTATCTTCTTTCCTTTATTAGAGGTAATCTACTTCACTTTCTACCTCTTACTGTTTACCTTTGGATTTTTTCTAGGAAAAACCAAACAAAAACAACAAAAACAACCGATCACATCAAAATATAAATTGAGACTTGAGTTTTTCACTCTGCTTACTATTACCCTCTTAATTCTCTTCACTATCTATCCCCTCTTAATCTCTTCTCCTTTAATCGCTTGTTTGCTACTTTCCTTCCATGTCTAATCCTAATCCTACAACCTTTATGTACCCTCATAGAATAGGATTTCTGTTTGATACTCCTCCTCCTATTCATGAGAATGATCCGGCTGATTGGAATTGTGTGGTAATAGGGCGTGTTTGGGATGTGCGTGTGTATGATATTAATCTAGTTCAACAATTGGTGGATCGTCACTGGCACCTCCGTCAATCAGTACGGGTTCGACCTTACGGGGAGGATTTCCTGTTTCAATGTCAAAATGAAGAAGATGCTGACGATTTGGATGTTCGTGGATGGGTTCACTTTAAAGGCAGCCTAGTTGTTCTTCAACGTGTGCATGGAGATTCGGTGGTTAAGGATCTTAACCTTAATTATGGTGAGCTTTGGGTTAAGGTGGAGGGTCTTCCTCTTCAGTTTTCAACTATTGAGGTAGCTTCTGCTTTATTAGCTCATGTTGGTGATATAACTATGGTGGATGAAGCGCCCTTCCCAGTTGCGTGTCATAGGGTTAAGGTTCTTGTTAATTTTAGAACTCCTTTAATTCCTGGGTGTTTTTTTCCGAGTTCGGAAAATAGGGTCACGTGGGTGCAATTCCGTTATGAAGGAATATTTAGATTCTGCAAAAAGTGTGGATTTGTCGGGCATGGTCCAGCCACGTGCCGTATGCAATCATCCACAATTACCACGCTTTTGGAGCGCCGCTTTCATAAATTTGAAGAATGTGGTTTGCATGTTCTTTATGGTCCTACGGATACGCCGTTATATTCAAATGCGGTACGAGGTATTTTTCCTATACCTTCGATTTGGACAACAACGGTTCGTTTTCATCTCCAAGGCTATCATGATCAAGATGGTGTAGGTGATTCCGATGGTTCGGGTCCGGGGTCGGATAACTCAGACGGTGACACACCGCCGCCTCCACCGGAAGTGCAACATCCTGGTCGTTTTTCGGCAGGTTCGCGTACGGGATTTCGGGGTTTCGGCAACCAGGTCGTTCGTCCGCAACTTTTCTCCGATCGTCGAGTCAGGGAGGAGTTTGGTTTCGAGGATGACGAAGGCCCGGTGCGTTTGACAGGTGCTGTTGCTAACCATGCAAGTCAACACAATCTTGGTACGTGTCAAAATAATGTATCGTTTATTTCTGGTGTTCTGGGTCAACCCTTGCATGCAGATGCCTTTTCCCCTGGTCATGCCACGTCGACTCAAGTTGCTGCTCAGCAAAATCATATGGAGAAAGGCAAAGGTGTATTAAATGATGTTGTTGACTCACCATCAGACCATAATTTTCAATGGCCCCCTTTTTTGGGTTTACTCAGCCTCAAAATTCAGAGATCTTAAGTCAACAGGCTCCCTTGGTCTTTCCAACAGGTTCAGCGGCCCAAGCCCAACCTTTGTTTGAGCCAAATCCAGATCCTGTTTGCTTTAGGGATATTATGGTGGGCCTACCAGGCCATCATGAACTCAGGCCCAATACTCAAGCCTTCTCAATGTCTGCTGGTCCACGGGTTGTTTTGTATTCTGATTTTCTCAACCGGGCAAGTGGAGTTATTTCTCATGGACCGGTTTTCCCCGACCCGTTTAGAGCGGGTCCTAGTAACTGGCATGGCTGCGTCGACGGGACTCCAACACCAGTAAATTCGCCGGCAACAAACCATGGCCAGCGCGCATCTCCGTCACCGTCTCTCTCCGACAGCTTTCCCACTTCTCCTGGTCCGGCGGAGGCGGCAGCAGTGGCGGGTTACATGGCCGATTCTTCTTCGGGGGATTTCCAATTTTACAAATCTCCGTCGGCGGGTAGTGCTCCGTTTTCTCGTTCTGAACCCCAGTCAACCTCGGAATCCGATGGCGATTCCGATTCCCTGGATGCTGATGAGGCGACTCCGATGGATTATTCTCCTCAGTCTGTTTTGCCCTCTGGTGGCTCGTCGCCAGTAATTGCCCAATCTCCTGTCTCTGTTACTTCTTCTCCTCCTGCTATTACTGAAGTTCAACATGGCCATCTGAAATTGTCTCGTAAAGGGGATAAAGTGTAGAAGTGGGTGAAGAATATGTGTCCAGTTAAACGTAAATCTCAAGTTGGGGTGCGTGCTAAGTCGTCTTCAGGCTATCAGTCTTCTCCTTGTTGTTCACTTATGTTACCTGTCAGGAAGAGGATGTGTTTTTCTGGTTCAAAAGGGACGAATGTTTCCCCTGCACCTAATGTTACTAATGTTGTTGTTGTTTCAGGGAAGGGTAATGTGGTCGACCTTAATGGGCCACCAACTGATCAGTGAAAATCTGTTCTTGGAACTGTAGGGGTTTGGGTAATGCGGACTCCCCTAAGGTTCCTTACTTGGCTTCGTTAGTCCGTTCTTTTGGTGTAGATATTATGTTTATTATGGAAACTATGGTTTCATTAGGTAGTGCTTGTCAAAAGTTAGCCCCCCTTTCCTTTACTGGGTTTTGTGGGGTTGATGCGGAAGGCCTAAGTGGTGGTCTAATTTTGCTCTGGTCGTCGAATGTACTTTTATCTACTGTGTCAGTGTCAAGTAGGTTTGTACTTTGCTCTTGTACAAATGTTGTTGATAATGAAATAAGTTACCTGCTGTTTGTGTACGGTGCGCCTCATATCCAGGATCGTTCTTCTGTTTGGAATGATATTGCCAATATCATTTTAGAATTTCCTAATATCCTTCTTATAGGGGATTTTAATCAGGTGGAGTTTATAGAGGATAAGCTGGGTGGGACTCAGTTTATTCCAGGTCGATTTGAATTTATTCAATGGCGTTTAGAGAATGGTTTGATTGATATTCCATTCTCTGGACCTCCTTTTACCTGGACGAATAATCATCGAGATAATAGTGTCACTTTTGAGTGACTGGACAAGGCATATGCCTCTTCTGAGTGGTTATATTCTCATCCTCAAACCTCTATTATTCACCAACCAATTTTCTTGTCGGATCACTCGGCTATTATTCTCCGCTCTGATAATATCAATTCTCCTCGTCGTCCTTATCGTATTGAGAATTGGTGTCTACAAGCTAAGCCTGTTGTGGATTTTGTAATTTCAATGTGGAATCATCTTGTGGTTGGTTCACCAATGTTTGCTTTGTGTTCAAAGCTTACGACTATTCGAAACTTCCTTTTCACTTGGTGTATTCAAAATCGTCGGATGTGGGGGATCAATTGGCGGGAGGTTTCTTTGGCAGTCGAGTCTGCTGCCTCTGCTATTGGTCCAGGTCCGTCTACTTCTCTTTTCGTAACTATTAGGGATGATTGTGTTGCTCGGACTCAAGCTATGTTCATGTATTGGCGTCAACGATGTAAGGTGAAATAGGATGCTCGGGGAGATTCTCATTCTAAGCTTTTGTTTGCCTCGGTTCAGGCTAGGAAACGCAGAAATCATATTCATAGCTTGCAGGATAGTGAAGGACATTCTTATTCAGCAGGTCCTCAGCTTCGTTAGCATGTTTCGGATTTCTACGCAAATCTTTTTGAGGTGAATACTCCCTCTTTGGCTCCACTGTTGTATGATTGGAGCAATCTCCAACTTCGAACTCTATCTGCGGCAGATTAGGCTCATCTAATGGTTCCATTTTCGGCTCTGGATATTCGTTCGGCCATGTTCAATATTGCGGATGATAAATCACCAGGCCCAGATAGGTTCTCTCCTGCTTTCTTCAAAATCCATTGGAGTGTGGTTGGGGGCCAGATGGTCCAAGCTATTCAACACTTCTTCGCTCATGGGTTTATGCTGAAAGACTGGAATCGCACTTTCCTGGTTCTCCTCCCTAAGGAGTTGCACCCTCAATTGGTTTCCCAGTTTAGGCCAATCGGCCTTTGTAATGTCATTTACAAATGTATTGCGAAATGCATCACCCATCGAATGCGTTCGGTTTTGTCATCTTTGATTAGTGACAATCAGAATGCCTTTGTGTAGACACCTACTTTTGTCCCCATTCCCGAAAGGGAAAGGTTCGATGATGAAAGCATAAATCTCCACTTGACAACACATCTCCTATGAAATAAACGAATCTCAATTCCCCTTTTCATTTCACCCGAAACCTGCTATTTATGGAAACCTGCTAAAAATAGTAACTGCCGTAAAAGGTAGCTTCTAAAAGTGGCAAGTCATAAAAGATAGAAACCTGTCAGAATTAGGTGTTGCACTCCAACATAAATCCTAAATGAGATAGAAAACTGCGAGAATCCTATTCCTAATATGATTCGGAAATAAGAGTTACGTATTAATTGAAATCCTAACGAGCCTAGAGTTCGTAACGGGCCCAGACGCATTCCGTCATAAAATTGATACGCACTAAAAGACTCGATTAAGTCTCAAACACTACGGATTTCAGGAATCCGAATCTGACTAAGAAAACAGCCCAAACATCAATTTCAACGCCCAGCCCTGGGCGCTAAAATTGCATGGGTCCTATTTTCAACGCCCAGAGCTGGGCGCCGAAATCTTTGACGCCCAGAGCTGGGCGCTGAAAATACCTGGGTACGTGTTTTTTCCTAATTCTTTGTGGATTAGAACTCTGCAATTCTATCTTTCCACGAACTCTCCCCTATAAATACAGCCCCAAATTCGACGTGAAAAGAACACACAACACAATTATATTATGAGTATTGACTCCAACCCTTAGCCTAAGCCTCACGCTGCGAAACTGTTCACGCGTTCTGTCGCAATTGATCCATAAATCAAACAGAACGTATCCTGTCCCATAATTTGAGATTCGTTAAATAAAAAGGAGAAATAGCAAAGTCAGAGTGGTTAGTTTTCTGAGAACCGTGACGCACCTCTCAAGGGTGCGTCGTAATGTGCCCCTTCTCGATCATTCAATTGCTTTCCTCGCCCTTTTTATGAACTCTTAAACTAACTAAATCTGATTGTTCAATCACACCTAACAAATATAATATTTTCGGGAAATTGGATTATCATGCTAGGTCCCTTAATACTATTTAAATCAGATAATCACGATCGATCTAGTATTATATGTTGCATATTGCTAAAATCAACTCAGATTAGTTTAATAGTTAACGCATGTCCCTTCAATTATTTATGCTGAGCTAGTAAGGATATCCTGCCTCTGGAGTTATCGACGAGCGAAGTACTCCTCTCGGTAGTTACAGTCCCCCAAACCCTCAATCTCTACCTTGCGGGTGTATGTTGAGAGATCCCCACACCAGGGATCACAAGGGAACCTACGGCCGTCGTGGTCAAACATAATTGCACTCCCTTTATGTCACGATAACCGGGTTTTGTCAGTTTTTCTCATTGTCGTTAAGAACTGAATGGCGACTCCTATATTACTAGTCAATTGGGTGTATACTCACAGGAAATCCAATTACACTTGATTGAATAAAAAAGAATCGTCACACCCACGAGGGACGAGGTCACGCATTAGCCTCGTGCTTTTTCGACCCCCTCAAAGTGGCGACTCCACTGGGGATAGTGAAGGAAATACTCGTGCTTGTAGGTAATCAAAATAGCCGAAGGGTGAAACGATCCTACCCCGCGTTTATTTCCCCATCAAGTTGGGACGACCTGAAAATCAGCATATTAATGTGAACGGGCAGAACCGCATAACGAATCTCGGCTCCCTCAGGAGTTGGGACTAAGGATACCTTTTTTCGCCAATAGGGGGGTGCATACGCTGCGCATGTTGCCCACTCGGTACTTGTGCAGGTAGTACACCTATCCCGAACCCAATCGCTCGCTCATTAGGTCCCTCTCGCCTGCATGCCCCCTTGGCTTGCACTTGCGGGTTGGACTCTTGAGTGAAATTCGTCTGTTGAAGACACTACCTCGACCGGGGCATGTGTTGGATCTACGATAGAAGCGGTACCAAGCCAGGCGCAAATAACTACCATAGAAGCCTATCATAAACTACGTGACATATTTAATTTTCAAATCCATGTTTGTAATGTAGTTATCTGTAGCGAAATATGTGATTGTGTGTGACAAACTATCCTAGAAAACCAACGACCTTAAAAATTGCCCTAACATTCATAGACTAATTTGCCAAAGCGTTATACCGAAATACGTGTTCCGCAAACCCGAATGATCGCCACAAAAAAGCGACGCTCGGGATGGCCTGTAACGAATCCCACAAAACGCTGCACAACCCGTAAAGGACGTTATTAGGCAAGCACGCAAATCGAAGTCGCATAAACAAAAGTAGACTCAAACAGAAAACGAGAATCAGCCAGGGACGCATTTTCAACGCCCCTGGCTGGGCGCCAGAATTTCTCACGCCCCTCGCTGGGCGCTGAAGTTGTTGCTTGGCCTTCTGGTCAGGCGCAGCAGCCTCGGTGCCCGCGCAAAAGGAAAATACGTAGCACAAAAAATGTTCGTAAAAAGAATTGCTACGAGGGCGTAAGAAAAGCACTCGATTTCAAAAGCGACTTGTAAAAAATTAATAACCCTTTGTGTCGTTGTTAGGCCTCCTACGACGACAACGCTCGGCACCAAAACTGAGCATGCTAATTAAACGACCTTGAATGTCACATGGGCAAAGTATCCAAAAATAATGTTCAAATGGAGTCTTCAAGGAAAAATAATGTTCAAATAAAAAATAAAAAAAAATCCGAGTCTAGACTAGGTTATGCCGAAGTACAATCTAAATCCTAAGTCTTAGTTGTCTTATCCATAGAATCGGTCCTAATGCTTGGTGTCGTTCTGCAAGTCAAAAGGTTAAACCATATTGAGTCTCCCTTCCTAACATTTAAATCAATAAGCACCCATATGTAATTGTCATCCCTTGCTAAGAGTCTACGGCCTCCATGCTCTCTCTCTCACCAATAAAAAGAACATATTATATAATTCAAGTATTTGCAAAATGGAAACGGTCACATTCTGGAAATCATTCCCCCATAGTCGCACAACCCCAAAGTGAACCTAAGGTGTTAATACCATTGGCAAAGAAAAAATTAATGGCCCCAAGGCTTATAATCACATTGGGTCACGACTATCATAGTCCTCTCGAGTCACTCGCTCCTTGAAATACTACTAAGTACGGACTAAAAGATTTTCCATGAATGCAACATAACCAACCATGAAAATACCCAAATCGGCATACCATAAGGCTACCATTGGGTAAAGCCATACACACTAAGAGAGAAGCCGCACTAGTGATTCTAGTCTTGCAAAAATAAAAATTCGATCTCCCCAATTAACTACCTTGCCAACATTAAGCAAAATGGCGCATGACAAATGAACACCCAAGGGTTAAAATCTAAAGTGTCAACCAACGAAAGTTATGGTCCAATTAGCCTAAGTCTGAGAGTCGCTTGGTCAAGTATTATAGGCTTACGCCATGTCATCATTTTGAGTCTAGGCCACCTCCTTGTATTCATACACGGGTTATAATCAGAAAAATTTATGAAAGTTTGAGTCTAAATCACAACTTCCAATTAAATCCCAGAAACTGGAATCTGAAAAGAAGCAAAAATTATTTTCGATGTAATTCTTTCGTTAAAATTCAATAAGGTAAAAACAACATTTTGAATCTACGTTATTTGTACATTTTCATAAACGACTAAATACGCTTGCAAAGTAAGACAAATTAAAGGTCCACCCTAGGCCTACTAAAATTAAAGGTCCACTATAGGCCTACCAAACGAGGCTCACTCAGTCTCGCCTCGTGACTCAAACCATCTACCTTTTAGCCCAAATTGATTGAAGGATTTATGTTGGGGAGAAATCCCGAGCCAAAAGAAAAAATAGAAAGAGAAAAGGGAGAGTGAAAAGAGTGAGCCATGAAATACTTAGCCCGTACCTCCCAAAGTGCGAAATTTACCCAAGTAAACGAAGGAAAAGAATTGAGTCAACCAATCCAAATCATAAAATTCTACGATGTTGATATGTGTGTTTTATGTAGAGTTTTTACCCCCGTCCCTTAGTACTTTTTGATCCCAAATGAGCTCTTCGGAGCGATTTTTAGTACAAATGTGCTCCTTGTAGTGTGTTTGTAGTTTCAGGTTCATCATTGTAGGAATTAGTATATTTTTGTGCATTTCTTACTCATTTGAATCAATAAAAGAGATTATGTACTTTCGAGAGCACAAACATTAAGTTTGAAGAGTTTTGAAGCAAAGCGAATAACGAAGGAAGTACAAAAATGACTATAGTCCACTATTTTAAGCATAACTCAAGTTATACAACTCCAAATGATATAATGCCAAGTGGGTTGGATTATAGACTTCAATATCTTTCCAACAAGTGGTCACTCGCCTAATTCCGACGAATAACGAAGGAGATATGATGTTTTGAAGATAGAGGATCGTGCAGTTTCAACACGCGCCCGATCGGGCGGGCTTCGCCCGATCCGGATCGGGCGGTCATTCTGGGCGCTGTTCTGGGCATTTTGCAACCGCCCGATCGGACGGAATTTCCCCCGATCGGGCCGACTATCAAGCATATCGCCCGATCGGGCGAAGCGTCGCCCGATCGGGCCACGCCAACCTCCAGCGTATTTCGCGAGATTTTATTTCCGATTTTGGGCTCTATTTTGGGCAAACTATAAATACTAGCCCCTTATATTTTTAGTGACACCTTTTATTCTAGTTTTCTAATTACTTAGTCTATTTTAGTTCTCTCTATTTTCTCCAAACACTTAGTTTTAATTTTAATCAAAGATTCAATCTTTATTATTCCATTGTTCTTCAAGTCGGTATTGTTTCTTGCTTTAATTTATCTTATTGCTTGATCATGTTTTCTATTATGTTAATTGCTTTGTTATTTATTATCATGAGTGAGTAGTTTAATTTCTAGAGTTTAGGGGATCCATGAATGCATGATTGGGATTATATGTGGACTTGATTAATTGATTGATTGATTATAATTTCTATAGCTTATTATTATTGCTCGTCAATTCTGTTCGGCCGGACTATTTTGATTTGAGTTTGATTAACCTTAGATTATGCGCCGAGAGGTATAAATATGATGTTTTTTGGTCTGTGGCTATTAGATAGGAATTATTTCTAGTACGTAGCGAGAGCCCGCTAGTTGTTCTATCCTAAGGAATTCATAAGATTCGAGAGATGCATGTTTTCCTAATTATAATTGTTCATTGATTGTTATTGTCCGTTGTCCAATCCCGCTCTGCATTTATGGTGAACCGTTGCCCTAGATTCCTTTAATATTGTTATTTTCCGATTTGATTATTTGCTTTAGTTTAATATACAAACCAATCCAACTCTTTGTTACCAGTAGTCTAGATTAGTTAATTAATAGTAGAAAGAACATTGTTTCCCTGTGGATACGATCCCTGCTTCCCTTACTATATTTTTAGTTGGTGAACGTTAGGTTTATCTTTGATAGGAGTGCGATTTAGCCTGTCAGATGTCTACCCTTTCCAATCCTTATGCTCTTAGACGCCTTCGCTCTGGGGTCCCTGTTCAGCTCATTTAACCCATCCATGTTCTCATTGCCATAACCCAAGAAACCATTACCTCAACTCTTGTTTTTGAACTTGTTATCAACCGCAAACCACGCGCGGCCATTGACAGTGCGTCATGCCCATCATTTCCAAAGTCCAAACCTGCTCTTACACCACCATTAGCATAATGACCATATAACTTGTTTGGATACATCCTGTTGATATACCCTAAAGCCGTCCCCATGCTATTCATTGGCCTTGGTTGATGTAATCCTCATGCTCGACTAATACCTATACAACTTATCCTATCTCATTCAACCCATCTTTCAAGCCGTCTCGAGTCACAAATAAAAAAGAGACAAATGAAAAGTACATTCTACGCTCAATGTAAAAATAAAAAAATATATGAATAATAAAAAAGGAAACTTTGCAAAGCGCCTCTAAAGTTAGTCTAAAAAGAAAAAGAAGCATTTAGCGCACAAAAAAAAAATCCGCCTAGAAATCATTTTCAGCTTCCAGAGCTGGGCGCTGAAATCTTTAACGCCCCTGCCTGGGCGCCGATTCTCTCTGCTCGCCAAATTTTGTCCAGAAGTGCTCGTCATTTTATCCGCACATGCACGGAAAAATAACGAACACTTGGAGGGGTACAACACGTATTCAGACATACGTACCACCAAAAAATACATGTACTCAAAAAATATATAAAATAAATTTTTGGCTTACGGCAAGGCAGCAGATTAAAATAATAATAAACTTCACTTATTCTACCGTTTCAAATAATATGTTTCCACCTCAGAACGTACTTGTTTAAAATTGGCATTCTAAGAAACCATTTTCTGGCTAAGAACTACGCAAGACCTGATTCCAAATTAAATCTATTCAAAGCGGATACGTAGGCAATCCATGATTCGGTCCAACCAATTTGCAAAAATATTAAAGCCTATAGAAAAACAAGAATAAAGAATAGAAGTCCCTTATTGAAATTTAATTACTTGCAATCCAAGTCGAAAGAAAAATTTAATCAAAGAAAGAATCCAAGTCATCAAGATGCCAAAATTAATGAGCACACATCGAAAAATAATAAGGGCACGTACCCTTGCCAGAAGGAGCACTCACACTCCTAAGCACTTAGCTAAGACTCAAAAAGATCGCTTTGCCTCAATTGAATGGGGCTAGCACAAGCGTCCATGACCTCTAAAATACTCGACTTGACCCTCCCTAAAGCGAACTAACTCACTTAAAGACCTTCTTTCACCACTAGACATAGTCGTTCGCTTAAAGACCTTCTTTCACCCCTAGACACAGCCATGATCGCCAACAAGTAGTAAAGGCAGTAAGCTTGCAATAAAGAGGATTGTTCTACGGCATCGCCCCATCGTTCATTCGAACTCAGGGCACCCGTTCATGGTAATTCAAATGTTTGCGAATCCCCTTTGAAAAGAAAAACAGACATTGTCAATAGGACTTGGCACTTAACCAAGGCTCACCCTACTCAGACATATGACATGGGCATCTAAAATCGAAATCTAAAAACAACGTTAATGGGAAGACATAATAGCAACTGGGGGCTAAAAATTGAAATGAAAGAGCTAGGGAAAGAACTAGGTATACCTTGACCTTTTGTGCAGACATACACCAAGTAAATCTAAGTCGATTTGAAAACGGTTTATATTCCCGCGATTCTGGAAAAGATGGCCCTAAAAGCCTAAAGCATATGCCACACTGGCACAAGTAAAATCTTGACGCCCGCACCCGGGCCTCCAGCAAATCCTTAGACAGCATTCCAAAAATCGTAACAGTATTTTGATTCACTCAAGTAATCCTGTGCGAACCCTTCTATAAGTCAACTTACTTAGGACACCTCGGATTGTACACAGTAGGACTCGGGCTTCAAATAATTTTCAAAGACTTCTTCGAAAATAATAAAGTGTCGTTGGTTTAGGCTAAGTATGCGTTTATCTCAATGTTGCAAGTGAGTCAAAAGATTTCTAAATATGATTATGGGTAAAGAAAGGCACCTAGCTTTTGGTCAAGGCACACTTCAACATGTGACTACCTTGACCATAGCAATGTCGCACAATACGACATTTACAAGAGAAGTAGCAAAATCACTACTCGAACATACCTCGCACTTAACGAGTCTGGTTCAAACTATTCATGATCCATGTCACCATGAATGCACAAAAACGTATGCAAGGCATTATAGCACCAAGCCAATCCCGTAGCTACAGTTGGAGGCTTGAGAAAAACGCTCTAAAAATGCTCGAAATGACGATTTTACCACAAATTCTCGACGCTAATGCTATACATACGTCATATGGGCACAATCCTAAGCTTTAATCGTGTAAAACGAACCTTAGAATGGCTACAACCCCTCCCAAATTCTAAGCACTACTTAGAATATATAAAGTCACCCCACTAACAAGGATAACTGAAAATCGCGAGTCACCAAAACTCCGATCAAACTACTGCACATAACGCTCGCCCTACAAGCGCCCGTTACACAGTCTACCTCGTTCCAAAGCAAAAACGAAAGAAAACAAATCAAGGATAAGAACTGTCAAAATATACTCAGAAATCATTTTCAACGCCCAGAGCTGGGCGCCGATATCTTTAACGCCCCAGCCTGGGCGCTGAATCTTTCTGCTAGCCATGTTTTGCCCAGATATAAAAAATAAAAAAAATAAAAAGAAACACCTATGAATCCTCTCGTCGAACGAAGTAATAAGCCGTGCAAACCCACGCAGAAGGTGCTACACTTGTTCAAACACCTGAACGAGGCATGATGAAGTACTCCAATGCAAAAAAAAAAAAAAAATCCCAACACCTGGAGGAATGTTCTAAGACACGCCGTTAGGCCACACAAGCCTACGTCGCACCATAAGTTCAACCGTCCCACGGTACAAGTCTAAAAGAAGAGTAAGGCATATTACACTAATGTAGGCACGACCAAGAGCACGTGTAAAAGAGGCAAAGACTACTTATCACCCAAATTCAAAATGCAAGCCACACGACTTCTACATTAAGGATTAAAGGTAGCAAAATATTACCTACCACGGAAGGGATAGCTCGCACCTACACGAGCGGAACCCCAAGGCATCTTTCTCGAAAGAACCTACAAAAATCGTACGCCAAAAGGAAAGCATCCCAACATGCATACTTGGGGGCTCCAAGCTACGAAACAACCATAGAAAAATAAAAATAAATCTCGAAGCAAATGTTGAACAATCGAAAGGGTACGATGTTTGAGCCCACTTCATGAATGGGCCTGAACCCTATCAAGCTTCTAAGCAAACTATTCAAAATCAGTCATCACTCAAAAAAACAAAAAAATGATTCAAGCAAACTGATTAATGGACCGCACACAACGGCCATTCTATGAACGCTCGTTCGCACATACATATCATCATTCTAAGTATCGAACAATTACGAACGCGTTCAAAAGGAAAAATATACAACAACAAGAGCGGTCAAAGTCTTACGCCTCAAGGTATGTTCCTCGGGCCATATAGACTCGCCCAACTATCACAATAACTGTACGCCTTAAGAGCAACAGTTCCTTAAAATAATCGCCCCAAAGCGACAAGCACCGTAGTCCACCAATCGGCTACGGCTTTTCAAGAAAATCATCACGTTCTAAAAACAAAGAAAAAACAAAAGAAAAGAGAATACGTAGAACTTCCAAGTGAAATAAACGAATGAACAAGAGGCCAACTATGTCATCAAAAGACCAGCTCAAACAACATTTTCAACGCCCCACCTGGGCGTGAATTATTTCAACGCCCATGCCTGGGCGCCGAAAATGATCCCATGCTCAAAAAAGGCCCTAACTTCTATTGGGCCCTGCCGCATCCATTCGACTCAAAAATTGTCGATTTCCTTACTGAAAGTTGCACCTCACGACTACGTCAAGAGTAGCACACCACTACAAAGTTCGCTCGCACTTACGAGCACAATCCCAAACACGATCAAGGACATTACAAAATGCGTATCCCCAAGGAACCTCTCCAACAAGAAATGACTGTCAAGCACGAATGCTTGGGGGCTCGAAAGAAAATATATATTTCAAAAGAGAGTATGCAAAGTTAAAACAATATTCCCAGACTACGCTGTACGAAGTCCCGTGTTTGGATAACCTCAAAAGATAAAACCGGATTACGACCTCAAGACAAAGGTCGTCGTTGATACTTATGCATAGTCCCCTAATCAAAGACCCCAGTTAATGGCAAAATTGAGTCAAAAAGACTAGCTCAAAACCATGAAAAGGTGATGACCACGAGACTATGGTCCATCTAAACACATTGTCAACCCACGTTCAGGTTGCAACTAAACCCGAGCATCCCTCGGAAGAATTCGCTCCTACAAGAATAAATAAAAAGAAATTCTCAAAAGAAATCACAAGAAAAAATGAAATAGGGACTTGCCCACCTCAATCGGGCAAGATCGCAGCACGCGAATCCCAAATCGAAAAAACGAATTCAGGGACGTCCACCCTCAGCGGACAGGGCTCGCCCACCCTCAGCGGGCGGGGTCTGCGTCACTAGCCGCGCAGGTCCTCAGTTTTCGAAAAATAGAATCTTCAAAAACAAAATGAAACAGGCTCGCCATCTTCAGCCGGCGGGGTCTACGTCACAAACCGCGTAGGTCCTTATTTTCAAAAAAAGCACAAACAAATTTCAAAAAAGATTCGTCCACTTCTATCGGACGGGGTGTCCACCCTTAGCGGACAGGTTCTCCATCTTTAGTCGGCGCGGTCTACGTCACAAGCCGCGTAGGTCCTTATCTTCAAATTTCAAAAACAGATTCGTCCACTTCTATCGGACGGGGCGTCCACCCTTAGCGGACAGGCTCGCCATCTTTAGCCGGCGGGGTCTGCGCCACTAACCGCGCAGGTCCTTAGTCGCTGCAGCGATAACTTTTTCTGGTTTTCCCTTTTCCAAAAATTAAAAGGATTGGTTTTCCGTTTTTTCCAAAAAAAGAGCGATGTGCTGGATTTTCCTTCGTTTTACGTCCCATAAAAACAAGGGGGTTTTCTCGTTTAGCTAGCCCTGAAAATGAGAATCTTTAAAAAACATTTTTACCTCGTGGTTGGGCTTGGCCAGGCCCAATTACACTTTATAGCTTTGATTTCGAAAACATCTGTAGCTACTCCCAATGACAAAGTGAGGGAGTTTCTACGCCTCTTTAGATACTTCCAATGACAAAGTGAGGGAGTATTCTATACTATCAGTTGACAAATCCCAATGACACGTGAGGGATATGTCGACATTTCAAGTGATGACCCTTGAGTCAAATGTTATCACTCGGGGGCTCGTGAGACCCTCGCAAAACAGGTCACGTACACCATGGCTTGTGTGACGCACTCCGTCTAGTACTTTGACTATCGTCTTACTCCAAGACTCAGTCAAAGTGGGGGCTAACTGTAGACACCTACTTTTGTCCCCATTCCCGAAAGGGAAAGGTTCGATGATGAAAGCATAAATCTCCACTTGACAACGCATCTCCTATGAAATAAACGAATCTCAATTCCCCTTTTCATTTCACCCGAAACCTGATATTTATGGAAACCTGCTAAAAATAGTAACTGCCGTAAAAGGTAGCTTCTAAAAGTGGCAAGTCATAAAAGATAGAAACCTGTCAGAATTAGGTGTTGCACTCCAACATAAATCCTAAATGAGATAGAAAACTGCGAGAACCCTATTCCTAATATGATTCGGAAATAAGAGTTACGTATTAATTGAAATCCTAACGAGCCTAGAGTTCGTAACGGGCCCAGATGCATTCCGTCATAAAATTGATACGCACTAAAAGACTCGATTAAGTCTCAAACACTACGGATTTCAGGAATCCGAATCTGACTAAGAAAACAGCCCAAACATCAATTTCAACGCCCAGCCTTGGGCGCTAAAATTGCATGGGTCCTATTTTGAACGCCCAGAGCTGGGCGCCGAAATCTTTGACGCCCAGAGCTGGGCGCTGAAAATACCTGGGTACGTGTTTTTTCCTAATTCTTTGTGGATTAGAACTCTGTAGTTCTATCTTTCCACGAACTCTCCCCTATAAATACAGCCCCAAATTCGACGTGAAAAGAACACACAACACAATTATATTATGAGTATTGACTCCAACCCTTAGCCTAAGCCTCACGCTGCGAAACTGTTCACGCGTTCTGTCGCAATTGATCCATAAATCGAACAGAACGTATCCTGTCCCATAATTTGAGATTCGTTAAATAAAAAGGAGAAATAGCAAAGTCAAAGTGGTTAGTTTTCTGAGAACCGTGACGCACCTCTCAAGGGTGCGTCGTAATGTGCCCCTTCTCGATGATTTAATTGCTTTCCTCGCCCTTTTTATGAACTGTTAAACTAACTAAATCTGATTGTTCTATCACACCTAACAAATATAATATTTTCGGGAAATTGGATTATCATGCTAGGTCCCTTAATACTATTTAAATCAGATAATCACGATCAATCTAGTATTATATGTTGCATATTGCTAAAATCAACTCAGATTAGTTTAATAGTTAACGCATGTCCCTTCAATTATTTATGCTGAGCTAGTAAGGATATCCTGCCTCTGGAGTTATCGACGAGCGAAGTACTCCTCTCGGTAGTTACAGTCCCCCGAACCCTCAATCTCTACCTTGCGGGTGTATGTTGAGAGATCCCCACACCAGGGATCACAAGGGAACCTACGGCCGTCGTGGTCAAACATAATTGCACTCCCTTTATGTCACGATAACCGGGTTTTGTCAGTTTTTCTCATTGTCGTTAAAAACTGAATGGCGACTCCTATATTACTAGTCAATTGGGTGTATACTCACAGGAAATCCAATTACACTTGATTGAATAAAAAAGAATCGTCACACCCACGAGGGACGAGGTCACGCATTAGCCTCGTGCTTTTTCGACCCCCTCACACTTTGTTCCAGGGCGATTGATGTCTGATGAGTGCCTGATTGCTCATGAGCTCTTGTCCTTTGTCAACAGGACGAGGGCTAGGAAAAAAATTTACGCGGTTGTCAAATTGGATATGAACAAGGCGTATGATCGTGTTCGTTGGGACTTTTTGTTTCAGGCTTTGAAAGAGTTTGGTTTCCCGCCTTACTGGGATAACATAATCCGCCAATGTGTGTCTACGGTCTCATACCAAGTTTTGGTGAATGGTGAACCGACGCGCTCCTTCCATCCCAGGTGTGGTTTACGCCAAGGAGATCCTTTATCTCCATATCTTTTCGTCTTATGTATGGAAGTTTTCTCGGCTTTGCTTCACCGTGCTGAGCAGGCTCGTCTTCTGCAAGGTATTTCAGTCTGTAGGGGTGCTCCCTCGGTTTCCCATTTATTCTTTGCGGATGACGCTCTTCTTTTCTTTCGGGTATCGCCGGATGCGTGCAATCAGGTTTTTTCAGTACTCTCAGAGTTTAGTGCTATTTCAGGTCAGATTATCAATTATCAGAAGTCCTTTGTCAAGTTCAGTCCGAATACACCTCAAGACTATCGGGATTACTTAGCTGCTTCTCTCAGTCTTGGCCAGCGTCATTTGTTGGGTCCTTACTTGGGTGTTCCGGTCGACATTGGGCGATCGAGGTGTTCTGCTTTCTTCGGTCTTGTGGATATTATCGCTCGTAAGTTAGCCAACTTTTCCTCTCGCAATCTATCGGCGGCAGCAAAGCTGGTAGTTATCAATTCAGTTCTGGTGGCTTCTATTACTCATGTTCTTTCGGTCTTCTTAATTCCGAAGTCCATTTGTGATCGAATCGATAGCTTGTGTCTTCGTTTCTGGTGGAGGTCGTCTGATTCATCTCGGGGAATGTCTTTGGCTCCTTCTTCGATTATCCATCTTTCGAAAGGTATGGGAGGCCTGGGTGTTCGTAAAACTGCTACCTTCAACCATGCCCTTCTGTCTAAGTCAGCCTGGCGTATTTTCCATCATCCCCAGTTATTACTCTCTCGTATTTATCACGTTCGGTATCCTTCCTTGGCTATTCATCCCCCTTCGTTGCGAGTTTCTCGCCCATCGTGGGGATTTAGGAGTTTGGCCCAGGGTTTTCAGGTTTTGGGTCAGGGTATTGCGTGGAAGCCAGGTGCGGGAACTCGTATTAACATTCTCTAGGGTGTTTGGGTTTCTTCTGAGTTAGTGGCTTTTAAGTCCTCAGTCAATGGGTTGGATTGGCCTACCCATGTTTCTTCATTACTTGATCCACGTTCTTACGCGTGGAACGTTAGTGTCGTTCGTCGTCTGTTTTTGGATGACATCTCTAGTCAGATTCTGGCTTTTGAACGACCCTCTGCTTTGATGGATGATTTTATGTATTGGAAATTTACTCCTGACGGTCAGTTCTCGGTTCGTTCAGCATATGCTATGCTTCTTCGACAGTCTCATAATGTCGCTTCTGAGGTTTCTACTCCGACTTCTTCTTGGTGGAAGCATTTTTGGGGTCTAGACATTCTCCCGCGTTTTAAGGTTTTTCTTTGGAAGTTACTTCGGAATGCCTTGCCTCTGGAAACTTTGCTGTGCCAGCGTGGGATGCCGGTTGATCCGATTTGCTCTTTATGTCATCAACACCCAGAAACTGCCTGCCATCTTTTTCGGGACTGTCCTTTGCTTCTCCAGTTTTGGTCTGAGGAACCCTTGCGTATGTTCTATCCTTCGTTTTCTTTGAATTCGTTTTTACACTGGTGTGTTCAGTTTGTTACTAATCTTTTTAAGGCGCCTCGGGGTCTTTTGGATGGTTTCATTTCTATGCTTTGGACGATTTGGGTGATGCGTAATCATGCTCGTTTTAGGAGTGTGGAGTGGGATCCAGGTGCTTTTCACTCTATTTTGGCTGGCTGGAATCTCCAATGCTCTGAGGTCCGCGCTCGTAATTGTCGGGTTGGTGGTCTATGTCGTCAACGTAGAGTGCCGGAGGGTTCTTTTACCGATCGAGTACCTGGTTTGTATCCCCTAGGGTTTTCTCAATCAGATATTTGTCTTGTTTCAGATGGGGCTTGGTTGCCTGCTTCTAATAATGCAGGTCTTGGGTGGGTTCTTCAAGACCCAATCTCGTTAGATTGGGTTGGGGAAGGGGCTCAGGCATGTGTGGTAGGTTCCGCTCTTCAAGCAGAATTGTCTGCATGCTTATGGGGACTCCAAATGGTGGTTAGGCGAGGTTTTGCTAGGGTCCTTATCTTTACGGATTCCACTATTGCGGTGGGTTTGTTGTCTGGTACTCAGCCTAGTCCAATCTCGGTTCGCTGGCTTGTTCAGCGTTTGCGGGCTATTCTGCACTCGTTGTCCGGGTTCTCTGTTCGCAAGGTCTCGCGTCGGTTGGTTTATCCTGCCCATATTCTGGCTACTTCTGCTCGTCGTCGCCAGCGTCTTCATTATCGGTTTTAGTTTCTTTATTGTTGTTTTATTGTTTTTTATTGTTGGTTTTTGTTTGCTTTTTCGCTTTTCTAGTCCTATTGTCAAAAAAAAAACACTACGAATTGCTCGATCCGTACTATACTAGGTACTCCCTCCGTCTCTTTTTGTTTTTTTACGTTTCCTTTTTGGGTGTCTCAAAATGTTCTTTACATTTCTTTTTATATCATCACATTAATGATTTAATATTCTATCAAAATTTGTGTCAAATAATTTTTTAACCAATTAAATTCATTGGTTATTTAATTTCTCACACCTTTTTATTAGGACATTAAATTTTTCTCATATTCCCAATATCATAATTTTGATAAAAAGTGAAAACATTATAAGTAAACGTAATTTTTCTTGTTTAAATAAAAAAAAATAGAAGAATCTCAATACACATTAAATAGTCGTTAATAAACGTGCAAAATGACAAACGTAAAAAACAAAAAGAGACAGAGGAAGTATGTTATAAGATCAGAAGTCCCTAAAAATGACAAGTAAAATATTTTTTTTCATTTACACAACAAATAAGGTTTTTTAATTATCAAAAAAAAAAAATCAAGAAACAAGCAGCGTGGATTGGAGCTTTAACATTGTATTGACAAATTGATGAGAATAGAAGAAAGTGGAAAACTCGTGGCAAAAGCATAGATAGAGCACCAAAAAGTGATCTGAGCTCAAGCATGGGGAGGATTGAACAAATTTCCGATGTCTCTCCACCAACCAACCATTATATTTGTATACGGATCTGAACAACACATGGTTTTATCACTAAATCTTAAAGAAAAAATAGAGAGAGCTACAATGGCAAATGCACAATTAATATAGACGAGATTTGATCTCATGTCTTAGATAACATCATTTAAGACTTTATCAATTAAGGTAGTTGATATTTACAAACTGTGTATTCCGCATGCATTATGTTAGTTGAGTAATATAACACGTGATCTTATAGTTAATTAATCGTTACACATTCTTTTAAAAAAAAAATTGTAACAAAAAGTTATTTTTAAATGTAATAAAAATAAATGTTGAAATAGTAATCCTGCATGCTCCATTTAACCAAAAAAACTATCATAAAAAATGATTAAATAAGACAAGTAAAACAAGACGGTAAGAGTTTTTTTTGTTTTTTGGTGTTAGTACCCGATTCACCCTTAGGCTAATTCGGATTTGGAGCGAGTTTTGGGTGGACAGGTTCCAACCTCCTCTCAATTGTTGTTGCGGGTGGGTCGAACACAAGTTCTTCCTACCAAGTTCAGCCCCAATCACCACCGAACCAACAGATAATTGGTTAAGAGTATTAATTACTAGATTTTAGCCCGTGCGATGCACGGATTCTATTAAATTGTTATGTTTAAATAAAAATCTTATGTATATACCACTTTTATATATTAGATTAGATTAATTTTTGATTTTGCATTGAATTTCATTTTAGATTTTTTTATTATGAAAGTGTTTGTTTTTTGATAAAATTGTATATGCGTAATATTAATAAATAATTCATAAAAAAATCTACGTGAAAGTTAATCATTTCTTTACGTGGCACTCGACTTTTTAATTTAAAATTAATTTTGAAATCTTATTTTTCATTGGCCGAAACCATTAGATTTTTCTATGTGGCGCTCTAATATTGGATTAATGTTTGATTTTAAATTGAATTTTATTTATTTTATTTTAGATTATTGTTTGATTTTGGATGATTTTTATTTTAGATTTATTTTTTAATTATTAGAGTGCTTGATTTTAGATGGAGTTGTATATATTAGTAATTAATTAATTAAAATATATACGTGGCACCTAATTAATTATCTACTTGGAAATCGATTATTTTTTAATTATTAGAGTGTTTGATTTTCGATGGAGTTGTATATATTAGTAATTAATTAATTAAAATATTTACGTGGCACCTAATTAATTATCTACGTGTCACTTGCTAATTTAAATTCAAAAAGAAATTAGAAATATTATTTTTCATTGGCCGAAACCATTAGTAATCCTAGGTGGCGCTCTAATATTTCAGCAAATATTCCTCCATTGGCCGAAGCCATTAGATTTTTCTTCGTGGCGCTCTAATATTGGATTAATGTTTGATTTTAAATTGAATTCTATTTATTTTATTTTAGATTATTGTTTGATTTTGGATGAATTTAATTTTAGATTTATTTTTTAATTATTAGAGTGTTTCATTTTAGACGGAGTTGTATATATTAGTAATTAATTAATTAAAATTTCTACGTGGCACCTAATTAATTATCTACATGAAAATCGATTATTTTTTAATTATTAGAGTGTTTGATTTTCGATGGAGTTGTATACATTAATAATTAATTAATTAAAATATCTACGTGACACCTAATTAATTATCAACGTGGCACTTGATTTTTTAATTCAAAAAGAAATTAGAAATCTTATTTTTTATTGGCCGAAACCATTAGTAATCCTAGGTGGCGTTCTAATCTTTCAGCAAATATGCCTCCTTTATATACGTATATTAGATTAATAGCAATAAAGTTTCGACCATCGTTAGTGCAGTGTCACCGCGTTATATCAATGGACCAAAAGATCAGCCAACCGAAATGGACATACACCAGGAAATTAAAATGAAAGAGTAATTACTAACTCACGAACTACTCGACTATATGACTATTATATAATCTCTCCGACTCATAATGATTTTCCTGTTTGAAGTTTTTTACGGTATCAAAAAAAACTTGGAATATTGTATAATTTGTAATTATTATATATTTGCATTTTTATAGGAAAGTCAACAATTCGATGTTAGGAGATGATAAAATAATCAGCGCGTTTCCTGTGAGACCCAGTCACACCATCAACTTGATGGTGTGACGAGCGCGAAACCAATAACGTACCTCCCCTAAAACTATAAAAAAAGAAGTAACAGATCTAAACTATAGAAGTAACATACCTAAACTAAAAAAAGTATCTCCTCTAAAATTATATAAAACAAAGTAACATGTCTAAACTATAGAAGTAACATACCTAAACTAAAAATATACCTCCCCTAAAACTATTCCGTATAAAAAAAAAGTAACATGTCTAAACTATAGAAGTAACATAGCTAAACTAAAAAAGTACCTCATCTAAAATTATATATAAAAAAAAGTAACATGTCTAAACTATAGAAGTAATACATAAACTAAAAATGTACCTCCCTTAAAACTAATCCGTAAAAAAGAAGTAACATGTCTAAACTATAGAAGTAACATACCTAAACTAAAAAGGTACCTCCCCTAAAACTACTCCGTATAAAAAAAAGTAACATGTCTAAACTATAGAAGTAACATACCTAAACTAAAAAAAATACCTCCTCTAAAATTATTTTAAAAAAAAAGTAACATGTCTAAACTATAGAAGTAACATACCTAAACTAAGAAGGTATCTCCCCTAAAACTACTCCGTATAAAAAAAAAAAGTAATATGTATAAACTATAGAAGTAACATACCTAAACTAAAAAAAGTATTTTCTCTAAAATTATAAAAAAAAAAAAAAAGAAGTAACATGTCTAAACTATAGAAGTAACATACCTAAACTAGGAAGATATCTCCCCTAAAACTACTCCGTATAAAAAAAAAGTAACATGTATAAACTTTCGAAGTAACATACCTAAACTAAAAAAAATACCTCCTCTAAAATTATAAAAAAACAAGTAACATGTCTAAACTATAGAAGTAACATACCTAAATTCGCAAGTGTGAACTGGTCTCACCATCAGTTGATGGTGAGGACTCATATAAGAATTTGGGTAAAATAATTGTTTTGTTTTTTTCGACTTATCCTTGAATTATAAATAAAAAAAACACTTCTTCACGTTATCGTGTATATTTTATTCATTATGGTCATAAAATTTTTATAAAATTTTGTCATTAAAAGGAATTTATTTGGGTATTTTAGGCAAAAAAGAAAAAAAAAATGAATAATCATTTCAGAACACCATAAAAGAAAAAGGGTAAAATATTATTGAACGAAGGGAGTATTATTTAACCAAATCACAAGTACAACCCTTATAGTTTATCTCGTACTATTTGGTTACTCTTGTTTTTCACGAATTTAATATACGTTTTGACTATTAACTAATGTAGTGCTTTACTTTGAATAATACTAATCTTATATACACTCGATGAGTACAAAAATGTTAAAAATATATATTTTAGGTAGAAAAAATTATTCGCAAAGTTTCTCAACAGAAAAATTAGACATCAAAATAATTGGTGATGTGGGCTTAAATATCTCCACCAAAAGGCCCAATATGCTAAACGACCAGTACAGGACACCCCAGGCTAGGGGTGTTAATGAGCCGAGCCTGCTCGTGAACTATTCGATACTCGGCTCGCTAAAGCTCGGTCAAAGTTCGGCTCGGGCGGGCTCGACTCGAGCTCGGATTCGGCTCGAGATCTTAACAAGCCAAGCCTGAGCTATCCTAAGCTCGGCTCGAAAGCTCGTGAGCAAGCTCGAGCTTTAATAATACTGTAATTTTTACTACTTAAGACTATCCCACATTGGTTATTGCAAAAGAATG
Organism: Spinacia oleracea; assembly: GCF_020520425.1. Classification (NCBI taxonomy): domain Eukaryota; kingdom Viridiplantae; phylum Streptophyta; class Magnoliopsida; order Caryophyllales; family Amaranthaceae; genus Spinacia; species Spinacia oleracea. Next base: position 134,506,968 of record NC_079489.1, on the reverse strand, counting down.
AAAGAATGAGATGCATATAAATTAAACTCATATTGCAATAATCATACTTTATATGGGCCATTTGGTTTGTCAAGCTGAGGTGTTTCTCTTTGAAGCATTTCGTCAAGGTCTTGATGAGGAAATGGAAAGGGGTGCGAATGTAAAGTGACTAAAGGACTGACCCCCAAATATGAGGATCTAAGAGTTCTTGATACACCAATTGCTGAAAATTCCTTCAGGGGAACGACCATTGGAGCTGCCATGACTGGTCTAAGGCTTATTATAGAACTATAGAAGGAATGAACATGGGATTTATTTGTTGGAAATATGGCATTCAACCAAATCTCAAACAATTGTGCACGTTGCATTACACTTTTGGAGGACAATTTAAAATAGAGAATCACATTTGTTAATGGCAATAGTTGAGACTTTATTACTGACAAAGTTTCATTGTCCCATATCGGCAAAAGCAAATAAGTAGCCAACTAGAATCACTTATAAAACTAAATGACTATTAGGCTGTTTGGATATGGCATCAAATAATACCATTTATTGGGCCCTATAAAGTCTAATATTTTGTGTCTATTTTGGGCTTAGCTTATTTTGAATTGGGCTACAGTTATTCCTATGCTTGAACAAAGCACGAGCCGAATCGAGCTTGGTTTCGAGCCCGAGCTCGAGCCGAACCGAGCCTAGGTTCGAGCCCGAGCTCGAGCTCAGTTTTCAAGGCTCGTCGAGCTTCGAGCTCGAGCCGAGCCTAAGGTTAGAAGTTTCGAGCTCGAGCCGAGCTTGCCTAAGTTCGGTCTCGGCTCGGCTCGTTAACACCCCTACCCCAGGCGACCCATGGGTCCAAGGCCTGGAAGTTGGCTCAGACCTTGGTACCTAAACGAAACTAGAGCAAAGTCTTATTCCAGAGGCCCACCTTCGTTGGCAACCAGGCCCAAATAGTTAAAGGCCCATCCATGTTTGTCCAAGGACACGTGTCCTAAATCCCCAGTGGGCAACTCATCCCACAGGTACAGTTGGGGGATCAATTCCCAAGAAACCCTATCCCTATAAATAGCTCAGATCCCAAGGTAAGGGGCAATCAATTCATTCCCACCTACCTTAAAACTATCTTTGCTCTACCTTCTCTCTTAAATTACTTCTCTCTCTAGCCTATACTTATTTAGGCATCGGAGGGAATATTCCTACGGGAATATTCTTGTTTTGCAGGTTGCCAGAGATTCGTGTCAGCTCATACTTGATACCTCCGAGGAACGCGTGACACGTCATCACCGTAAAAGATCCCACAACATTTGGCGCTGTCTGTGGGGAGGTATAGTATCATGGCCGAATAGCAATCTGAGGAAAGCGCGGAAAGAGCACGGTCTGCTACCAACGGAGGGCAGCTCCCTGTTAAAAACAAGAGAAGCAATCATTGTGACGCCGCAACCAGCCGGCCGGCCTCCGCGAGGTCCCTGTGGTACTTGTTGAACGATCTCCATCAGAACATTGCGGATGAATGGCAAGAGAGATTTCAGCACGTCCTCCAAGAAGAAATCACCAGATCCTTCAGCAAAACCAACCCATTGTAGGGTAGCGGCAGAGTGGTGGAACCAGTAGCAGATGACCATGGTCCACCCCGGAAGGGACCGCGTCCGGAGGAAGAAAGTCAGCATCTAAGAGAAGAGCGTCCGGGAAGGCAGACGAGCCTACCTTCACGGCAGACAACTTGCGAATCTCAGGATTATCACTCCCCCAGGATTTCTAGAAGGCGGCATGTGAACCTCACCCGGGAAAAAAGTGGTCGAGGCACTGAAGTAAAAAGGAAACGAAGGAAGCCGTCAGCAGGAAACTTGTTTATATTCAACACGGCTCTTAAAGATATTCTCTTGGCTGAGGGACGGAATCTGGGAATAGAGCAGCGGTCCCCCAGACGGCCGGCTTCCTCGAAGAAAAAGTCCCCGTTCTGTGCTTTTCACAGAGAAGATGGGCACGACACTCAAAGCTGTCGGATGTTGAGAAAGATACTGAATGGCTACGCGGCTAAAGGATACCTACGCCAGTACCTCCGTTTGGCAGATGCAAGCGAGGAGTCGAGCCTCTCCACCAATAGCAACAGTTATTCAGACGAAGGATTCGTGGCAGTGATATCAGGAGGGATTGCGGCAAGAAAACCGTCTAAGGAAGGACGGCAATCAGGTTCGTCTTATCTCTGCCCCGCGCAAATGGATTTACCTCTTGTGGAAATTTCCAAAGACGATTAGCGAAAGGCGGGAGCACCATATGATGATGATCCTTTGGTCCTGGAAATTAAGATGGCTAATCTCATAGTGAAAAGAGTATTGGTAGACACGGGAGCTCGTCCGACATAATCAGTCTGCAGTGCCTGCAAAAATTGAAGTATGATGCCAGAACAATAGAAAAAGTGTTCAGGCCCTTAGTAGGATTTGGGGGAAGTATCGTCCGCCCCATTGGCTCCATCTTGCTCCCTGTCTCCATTGGCACCCCTCTAGTGACCAAAGAAGGTGTCATTCGATTTACGATTGTAGGAAGCCTCACCGCGTTTAATATCATACTCGGCCGTCCAGCACTCAATGACCTAAAAGCCGTAATTCTCCCCCATCTACTGCTAGTTAAGTTTGTGGGAAGCAATGGACGCATTGGAGCCCTCTATGGAAACCAACAACTGGCCAGAGATTGTTACCTCTCAACGTTGGAACCGGCAGCATGGGGAGCTTCTCCAAAGAAAAACGAACAGTTGAAACCACTGAAAAGCCAGCGTAAACTCAGAGAGACACCTATGGCACATAGTGCGGACAGACGCCCTGAGCTTGTGGGAGCACACTATGATATAGTCCTAGACCTAACGGACCCGTCTCGAACAGTTCCCATTGGAATTCTGCCTGACGACCCCATGGCAGCGGCACTGGTGCAACTGCTAAAAGAATACAAAGAGATATTCGCCTTCACGGTAGAAGAGATGTCAGGCATTGATCCGGCGGTGGCCGTGCACAAATTGAATGTAGATAGTGCTATGAAACCGGTACGATAGAAGAAAAGAAATCATAGGGAGGCAAGAAATTTAGCCGTCGCCGCTGAAGTACAGAAGTTCATGGACGCAGGCTTCATACGTCCATGTCAGTATCCAGACTGGGTAGCCAATGTAGTACTGGTATCCAAGCCCAATGGGACGTGGAGGATGTGCGTCGACTATACTGATTTAAATAAAGCTTGCCCCAAGGTCAGCTTTCCTTTGCCAAAGATAGATCGTCTTGTCGATTCAACGACAGGGCACGCCATGATGAGCTTCATGGACGCTTACTCTGGATTTCATCATATCCCTTTATGGCCTGAAGACCAGGAAAAGACATCATTTGTCACAGAGCAAGGTCTGTACTGTTACAAGGTAATGCCGTTCGGCCTAAAAAATGCACCAGCCACCTTTCAACGATTGGTGAACACCGTTTTTACGAAACAGCTTGGGGGGAACATAGAAGCCTATATTGATGATATGATTGTAAAGAGCAGACAAAGGACGGATCACCTCGGCGATTTGCGAGAGACCTTTGAGATCCTTAGGGCTTACCAAATGAGACTCAATCCAAAGAAATGCATTTTCGGAGTCACTTCTGGCAAATTCCTTGGTTTTCTAATTGATGAGAGGGGCATTGAGTCCAATCCTGACAACGTACAAGCAGTCATCACTATGACGTCCCCAAAGACAGTTAAAGATGTGCAACGCCTGACTGGTTGCCTTGCCGCCTTGGGACGATTTTTGTCTAGAGCTGGAGATAAGTGTCATTACTTTTTCAGTACCATCAAAAGGGGACCCAGTTTGAATGGACGCCACAGACAGAGGGCGCTTTCCTTCATTTGAAAGAGCATCTACACACTCTGCCGCGGCTAGTCAACCCTCTCTCAGGGGAGGTTCTATGCCTCTACCTTGCCATCTCAGACTACGCTCTAAGCGTCGTCTTACTTACAGAGAGGGATGGAATACAACTACCCGTCTACTTCGTCAGCCACATGTTACAGAACGCCGAGCTTAAGTACCCAACTGTTGAAAATTTTGGTTTCGCTCTGTTCTTGGCTAGCAAGAAGCTTCGTCCTTACTCCTTGGCCCAACGGCTGATAGTATACACAGATCAACCTCTTAAACGGCCATTTACCAACCTGGAAGCGTCCGGGAGAATGCTCAATTGGGCAATTGAGCTTAATGCATTTGATATTTCATATGAGCCGCGGAAGGCATAAAGGGGCAGGCCTTTGCTGATTTTATTGCGGAAATGACTATGCCACTCTACTTGAAAAATGAAAAGACCCAATGGGTAGTCCATGTGGATGGTTCCGCCACCCAAAATGGGTGTGGAGCCGGCATCATCTGCGAATCACCAGAAGGGGATGTCTATGAATATGCAATGTGTTTCAACTTTCAAGCGTCAAACAATGAAGCTGAATATGAAGCCTTGATATGTGGAATCCAAATGAGCAAAGCAGCTGGAGCAATAGAGGTCCTGATCCTATCTGACTCACAGCTAATTGTCAGTCAAGTAAGGGGAGAATATGAAGCCAAGGACGACGCCATGATAAATTACTTGGAAAAAGTCCGCCAAGAAGTACAGCAGCTGACTAGCTTTGAAATACAACGTGTACCACGGTCCGAAAACAGCAAGGCAGACGCCTTATCCAAGTTGGCCAGCTCAGCATCTTGCGACACACCACGTCATGTATTTTGGGAGGTAAAACAGACCAAGAGCATTGATATCTTGAGGATGGCCATCTCAGACCGGACGGCCACCTGGATGGACGATATAGTCAATTTCAAAATGAATGGGGTGCCCCCTGAGGATTACAAAAGAAATGTACCTGGTTCGAGATATGGAATGGGACTTTATACAAAAAATCTTTCTTACGGCCTCTTCTTCGCTGCGTAACCCCAGAGAAAGGGCATGAAGTACTGGAAGATCTCCATCAGGGATTATGCAGCTCTCACATAGGGGGGAGGGCCTTGGCAGAAAAAGCTCTAAGAACTGGATATTATTGGCCCACTCTCAAAGAAGACGCCCTTGACTTGGTTAAGCGGTGTGATAAATGTCAACGGTTTGCTCATCTAATTCAACGATCGGCTCAAAAGCTAACACCCAGCACCAGTCCTATACCATTTGCCAAATGGGGGATGGACCTATTAGGCCCTTATACGATGGCCCCAAGAGGACTGCGCTATATGATAGTTGCTGTCGACTATTTCACCAAATGGGTAGAAGCTGAAGCCATGAAAAACACCAAGGCACATGACGTGAGAGCCTTCATCTGGAAAAACATCATTACAAGATTCGGCGTGCCTCAGTCCATTGTCTTTGATAATGGGCCACAATTAAAGACACCCAAATTGGAAAGCTGGTTGGCTGATCACGGCGTCGCGGCATGTTTTGCATCAGTTGGCCGTCCTCAAGCAAACGGACAGGTAGAAGCATTCAACAAAATCATATCTGAAGGGATGAAAAAGAAGCTTGATGAAGCAAAAGGGTTGTGGGCCGACGAGTTACCCAAAATCTTATGGTCTATACGAACAACGGCAAAATATTTCACAGGAGAAACACCATTTTTATTAGCATATGGAGCTGAAGTCGTCCTACCAATTGAAATGTGTGAACCAACTCTGCGCGTCATGCTATTTGATGAAGAGGCCAATTGGGAAATGATGAAAGCGGCCTTGGATTTTGAAGGAAATAATGCCCTTGGTCCAAGTATGCATTCTATGTTAAGTCTAATAAGTGCGGTTCAGTATTAATTAACAAGTTAATAATTCAGTGAGATCAAGTGAGCTGAATGCCTAGCTAGAGGCCGCTTCAGTTCAAGTGGAATTAATGATATTAATCCACAGCTTACTCTTGACTGAACCCGTAGGTTCACACAAATAGTGTTAGGTTATGATACATATGACAATTCATAAATCATGCGGAAAAACCATAAAGCCAGGAAAACATATTATTTACACATAATCATTTAGCATAGTTTAGATGCATACTCTTTGTTGCGTCCCTTCCCTAGCTGCGCCCGAACCGAACAAGAACAAGTCTTTAGGACTCCAAGTGTCGTCCCTCCGTAGATGGTCCACAGCACGTGCGGATCCGCCTTAAGATTGACCAACTAGAATCGCCCTTAAGGTACTATTATTTTCGGCACTTTATAGGCAATTGTGTAATTGAATTTTGCTCTCAAAAACTCACTTTGAATACTTGAATGCTCGATGTAAATATGTGACCCTAGGCACCTATTTATAGAGTTATGGAAAAGGATTTGGAATCCTATTAGGATACTAATTTATTCAATTATAATCCTACTAGGACTCTAATTAAATAAACTAAATCTTTTAGGATTAGATTTAATCATATGACAAATCCCGGTAGCTTTAGGATTCGAGTAGCACACAAACACACACGCACGCACAGCAGCCCACGAGGGGCGCCAAGCGCGCGCGCGCAGCCCGCGAGCTCGCAGCCCACTGCCGCAAGCCCACACGCTGCCGCAGCCTTGGCGCGCGCTGGGCCTGCCTTGCGGTGGGCCTGACGCAGCCTTGGCTGGTGCGTTTGTGGCACGCTGGCTTGCTGGGCGATGGCCTGGCTTCGTGCTGGGCCTTCGTCCGGCAGGCCTCGTCCGATGCTTATTCGTACGATACGCTTCCGATTAAATTCCCGGTTCCGGAATTCATTTCCGATACGAACAATATTTAATATTTCCGATTCCGGAATTAATTTCCGTTTCGAACAAATATTTAATATTTCCGTTTCCGGAACTATTTTCCGATTCCGATAATATTTCCGATTCTGACAATATTTCCGATTCCGGCAATATTTCCATTTCCGATAATATTTTCCGATACGTACCATGTTTCCGTTTCCGGCAACATCTACGACTTGGATAATATTTATATTTCCGATACGATCCATATTTCCGTTTCCGGCAATATCATCGTTTCCGGAGTATTCATTTCTTGCCTGTGACGATCTCAGCTCCCACTGAAACCAAGATCCGTCGATTCCGAATATCCATAGATGGAGTATTTAATGTCATTAAATACTTGATCCGTTTACGTACTATTTGTGTGACCCTACGGGTTCAGTCAAGAGTAAGCTGTGGATTAATATCATTAATTCCACTTGAACTGAAGCGGCCTCTAGCTAGGCATTCAGCTCACTTGATCTCACTGAATTATTAACTTGTTAATTAATACTGAACCGCATTTATTAGACTTAACATTGAATGCATACTTGGACCAAGGGCATTATTTCCTTCAAATAGTACGTAAACGGATCAAGTATTTAATGGCATTAAATACTCTATCTATGGATATTCGGAATCGACGGATCTTGGTTTCAGTGGGAGCTGAGATCGTCACAAGCAAGAAATGAATACTCCGGAAACGATGATATTGCCGGAAACGGAAATATGGATCGCATCGGAAATATAAATATTATCCAAGTCGTAGATGTTGCCGGAAACGGAAACATGGTACGTATCGGAAAATATTATCGGAAATGGAAATATTGCCGGAATCGGAAATATTGCCGGAAACGGAAATATTGTCAGAATCGGAAATATTATCGGAATCGGAAAATAATTCCGGAAGCGGAAATATTAAATATTTGTTCGAAACGGAAATTAATTCCAGAATCGGAAATATTAAATATTGTTCGTATCGGAAATGAATTCCGAAAACCGGGAATTTTATCGGAAGCGTATCGTACGAATAAGCATCGGACGAGGCCTGCCGGACGAAGGCCCAGCACGAAGCCAGGCCATCGCCCAGCAAGCAATGGCGCGCCACAACACAGCCCAAGGCTGCGGCAGGCCTACCGCAAGGCAGGCCCAGCGCGCAGCTTAGGCCATGGCAGCCTCGTGGGCTGCGGTAGCTCGCATGGGCTTCGTGGGCGTGTGGGCTGTGCGCGGGCATGGCCTGCATGCTTGCGGGTCATGCTCGTGTGTGTGTTTGTGTCCATGCATAATTCCTAAAACTATTAGGATTTGATGTATGATTAAATTCCTATTCCTATTAGGATTATTTAATTAAATAGAGTCCTTGTAGGATTCTAAGTTTAATTAAATCGTATCCTACTAGGATTCCAGTTCCCTTTCCAAACCTCTATAAATAATGGCCTAGGGTCATAATTTATACGTACGATTGAAGTATTCAAAGGGTAAGTTTTTGAAATAAAGTTCAGCCACACTGTTGCACAATAATAACCGAAATTCCTAAGCACCTTAAGGGCGATTCTAGTTGGTCAATCTTGAGGCGGATCCGGACGTACTGTGGACTATCTACGGAGGGACGACACTTGGAGTCCTAAAGACTTGTTCTTGTTCGGTTCAGGCGCAGCTAGGGAAGGCACGCTACAAAGTGTATGCATCTATACTATGCTAAATGATTATGTGTAAATAATATGCTTTCCTGGCTTTATGGTTTTTCCACATGATTTATGTATTGTCATATGTATCATAACCTACCAGATTTCCTACCAGAAACCAGAGGGAACACGGCTCTACGCTAGCAACTATACAAACTCCGGATGACTAGAGAGTACAACAAAAAGGTCTCTAGAAGAATCTTGCCTTAAGTTCCAAATTTAAAAATTGAGTTAAAAGGTGCCATGCCAAAATATACACTTGCTTGGATATCCTTTACATCAATCTAGTAATAGTTTTCGCTCAGCGAGGTGTTACTTATTGGTCCTAAAGGGGCAAGGTACACAAATAATTGTGAGTACATGTTAGTTTTGGTGAAACTCAACGATATAAGTAAGGAGTCCTTTTATGTCGTGGCAAAATCGATAAGTTTACCTAATAAGTTCTTAGACGTACCTATCAACCAAGAATAGTTTCTAGACTATTAGCAAAAGGCTTTTGCTTACCTAAGATGTTTTAGGATTAAGTCGACAAACTGTGCTTAGTTCTTCAATGATTTTAGGGTCTTGGAATCATTTTATTCACACCTGCCGGAACACATAATTCGAATAAAATGCTAATGACTTGTTTAAATTGCATGATTGCTTTCATTTTCAAGTTATTATTCATGATAAATGTTTAGACTTTGCATGCTTCAATGTATGTTTTAATTATTGTTTATAATTAAATATCTTGCACTATAATAAATCCTTTTAGAAAGGTAACAGTAAATTTCCTCGATTGGTAGTGAATTCAAGAACGATTCACGGAAATGAGAGAAAATGAGCGATTTAAAATGTACGTTTCTTTTAGCGACTTTTATGGTTGTTTTCGAGTATCAAAGTCGAATGGCAAACTGATTGGTGCTTGTAAATTCAAAATACAATGTAGTTTTGAGATCATAAAGCATTGAGTTTAAACACTCAGCTTTACCAATGGTTAACAACCTAATATCTTTGTCCATTTAATTCTCGAATGAGTCTAGTCCCTAGACAGTCGAATAAGATTGATGCTTAGAGAACTTTAGAAGCTTCTGGTAAGATCATCTAGTTGAAACAGAATATTCAACATAATAAAATGGTAAGAACTCTGTTGGAATGACATCGGACATGTCTAACAAAGTATAAAAGTCAACACTATAGAATTCAATTCTTAAGACTATAAGAAAGGGTACAAGAAATAGGAAAACAAGGAACAAATGAAAGGAATTTACGATTTCGTTTCTACCTATAAGTTTATGTTTAAAGAGAAGTGACCTAGCAATCAAACTTCCTTGGTATCATATACCGCTTGAGGTTCTTACTTCGGTAATAACTCAAACAATGGAAGCTAGGCTACACTAATTACCTACAAGTGGGAAATGAAGCATGGCAATGCTACATTAGTTGTAGGGTCATCTAGTTTGTTTTAAGTCCTTTCAAAGGCTGGAACTTAATGGATATTTTGTTCCATAATCAGCATACCTAAATTTCTGTTTCAAACACAGAAAGACTCACATTCAGAAGAACAAAAACAATGTTTGTTTGTTTATTTGAGTGAAATGGTCATTTACGGGTTGAGTCAATATGCTTGATTAAAACAAACAACTCTTTAAAAATAAAAACTTTACTAGGTTCAAATCAAACCCTTGATTTGAGTTCCACTAATCTTTGGCATTGTTGCTTAGACAATATCAACAAGTTAACATTCAAAAGCTCTATTTTAATGGACTTTTGAAAGTTCATTGATTTCTAGATCAATTTAAGACGACTAGTCTTACTTGTTGAAAGTAACAAAAGATATGAACTATTGTTAGAACGCCTAGACAATAGAGTTCAAAGCTAAAGAAAGATTTTATGACTTTATTATTTCACATGGATTTGAGTGAATATAGGTTTATTGACTCAAATGTGATATAAGTTGAATCTGTTTGGGTAGTTCCAAGATTCAGAAGTATAAAATCCACTTGGCAAGAAATCATAAAGATCTAGGTTAGATCATGTTGATGATTACTTGAGACCAAATATGATCATCAATGGTTGTGTGTTGTAATTTCACAATCTAGGTCCATACGATATGGCATATCTTAGTTGGAATAATCGAAGTCAATTAGTACTTGATTCGATTAATGATGAATCATAAGGACTTTTCCTATAATTTCTAAAACAAAATGCTCAACTACCACCTAACTAAACCAAATTCGTCAAAGCTATTGAAAAGTAATTTCAGAATAACTTTTTATAAAATATATCTAGAGAGTTGCAAAACTCAGTGGGAGCTTAGTGTTTGTCATTCGACAAACTAAGGCCCAAGTATAGATATATGTTTCATTGTGATTTATTCAAATGAGACACAAGGGTATTGTTTCTACCACGAATTTTTGAGAACATAATGTTTGTTTGCTTGAAATAATGTCCTTTTGGAGATTCGTTTCCAAAATAACAAGTGGGAGAAAATAGACCTCGAAAGTTTTCGAGGCGAACAACAAACATAAACGGACATTCCGGAGGCTTTTCGAAGTGCTTCAGAAAATCCGAACTTATTCTTTAAGGACTTTAGAAGTAGCTTTAAAGAATAGACATCTCTTAGAAGACTTTACAAGTGCTTCAAGGAGAACAGAATATTCAAAGGACTTTCAAGTGGCTATTGATATTCTATTGTTTGATGTTCCATACCCAAGTAGGCATAGAGTTCAAGTCACTGAAACTATGCAATTCTTCTATTAGATAGTGAAGAAACCTACAACTTACAGTCAAACTATTATCATGAAGATTAATGAGTTTGTGACCTGTAAGAAAGCTATGACGAAACCCAGATTCCCTAAAATGGTTAGAGGCCATATATAGACTCAATGTTTTAAATGGATAGAGGCCATAAAACATACTCAATGTTTTGATGACAAAATTGAAATTTTGTTGATTTGCAAGAATAGTTTCACACCTATTGGTTGCAAGTTTGTTTTAAGGATAAAACCATCAAACATGGAATTGTGTTCACACACAAAGATAGATTAGTTGCTAAAGGTTACAAGAAAATTCATGGCATGGATTGTGTTGAAACCTCATGCATAATCGTAATGCTCTAGTCTATAATTCAAGCAATGATTGCATATTGGTACATATAGCAATTGGATGACAAAACGTATTCCTCAATCAAATGTTGGAATAAACTATGTACATGGTATGTCATAGGATTTGTGGATCCAAATAAATGCTTGAAAAAGAAAGCTAGCTTATAGAATCTAAGTACAGATTTAAGCAAGCAATTGGGAATTGGAATTGTATTTTAGTGAAGCTAATAAGTATTTTAGTTTCATAAAATGTACATGATTCTTATAGATATATAAGAATTTAGTGGGAGTACATAAAACTTATTTGGTCCTATGTGTATCACACATATCTCTCTATTGTGAAATAACATTCAAATGCTAATGACTTAGGTTTGAAATTATTCATCAATGATGGACCAAGGCGAAACTTAGTACATACTGGGTATTAAGATCTATTTACAAAGATCTTATGATATTGTTTAGTAATGGCATTTACTAAATCAAACACGAAAGACTCCATTGGAGATATTCGATCCATATGAATAAATCTAAGTAATGAATGTTTGAACTATGTATAAGCATCTAATGAGATTCTTCACCTATATTATATGTCAAAGAATTTAGTTGGATTCAGTATCTACTGTAACTGAATGAGCTAAAGTTACATGAATAGAATTCAATTAGGAATTATTCTGCAAAAGAATTTATCATGTATATGATATAATATGAGTTTTGCCAAAAAGGTATCGTATGACTTTAGGCATGACGAACATATACCAATCTCTATTGATCTAAGTGAAGATCAACTAGATTGAGATCAAGAATACTTATGGTACTTGAAAAGGTACATAGGAATAGTTCTTGATTCAAGGAAATAAAGATATGCTAAATAATTGATGCTACACGCATAAACACTGGCAAAGGATCAAGTAAGACCCTTTGGAGTTAACCATTGATAAGGACGAGCTATAGAGCATCGTGTTTTGAAATGGCAACATGGATTGGAGACCATGAGTTGTTGCGTGGGATATTAAAATATTAATTTCTATGTTCTAAGATACAGCTGGAAAGTATTCCACATATCTTTGAACTGCTTGGATAAGCAAATCCAAACAAAGCATCACTAGCAACCTATACAGTTGAAGTAAAAGTAATTATTGCCTAAGAAGCAATAAAATAGAGTTGTTTATATGAGTTCTTCATTGAACTTGGGAAGATCACATGTCTGTTGACTTAATGGTTCTTCATTGCAAAATGCGTAGAAC